>NC_143570.1:85887727-86038409 GCF_054136105.1 Typopeltis vanoorti
CTGAAACAAAAAAGGCAAAAACTGGTGAGATCTTTCTGAGCAATAAATACAAAATGTTATATCCAGGCAATGACAATCAAGGAAAAGAAGGAGTAGCTATAGTATTCAACACTAAAAATGAGCCTTCTTGAATGGCAGGCAGTCTCAAGTAGAGTGATGTGGGCAAATATCAGAATGGGGAACTGAATAATGAGACTTATTTGTGTCTATGGTCCCACAGAAGGTTCTACTAAGGAAGAAGTGGAGGAATTTTTGAGGCTTTAGGGAAAGCAACTGACACAATGAAAAAGGAAAAGTTGGTCCTTGTTGGGGATCTAAATAGCAGAGAAGGAAATGATTGTCAGACATACAAAAATATATTGGAAAATTTGGAGAAAAGAGCAAAGCTAATAATGGCAAATACCTGTTGGATTTCTGCTCAGGACATGGACTGGTTATTACTAACACCATGTTCCAACATAAAAATATGCACAAATTCACATGGAGAGAAGAAGCAAGGAATAAGAAAGTCTCATTGACTATGTTATTGTTGATAGTGATGTTTTCTCCCTGATGCAGGACACCAGAGTGTATAGAGGATTTGAAATTGGAAGTGATCACTATTTAGTCTTCAGCAGGATAAAATTGAATTTCATTTTGAAAAGAATAACATGTAAGAAAGTTTTAAAGCGAATAAAAGTTGAGCAGCTCTGAGATGTGAACTGTAGACTAAAATACACAAAGATTATTGAAGAAAAAAATGAAAGAGTTTGAGAACAAGAACCAAACATTGGAGATTCAGTGGCAAACCTTGAAGAAAACCCTGATAGATTCAGCCAGAGGCATGTGGTGGTGTTGTCTGCAAGGATAGAAAAATCAGAACTCCATGTTGGAAACAGGAAGTTAAAGAAGCAGTGAAGGAAAAGAAGAAAGCATATCAAAAGTTCTTGGCAAATAAATCAGCTTCTGCTCTTAGAGAACACAGAGACAAATGTAAGAAAGCTAAACACTGTGTAAAACTGGCTAAACAAAAGTCATGGAGGACTTTGGCAGGAACATAGAAAATAAATATCAAGAAGGTGGCAAAATATTCTGGAGGTTGTTGAAAAAGCTTAGAAATGGAGGAAAGAGACTGCTATAAAAAGACTTAGAGATGCTAAAGGTGACATGAAAATGGGAGAAAAAGATATCCTTGAAGTATTGTTACACCCTGATAACTTAAGAATGTGAAAATTTCCGTTATCATGATGTAACAAGAGAAGAAATAAAAACCCTGTATAGATAACTAAGTAAGCAAGCTTGTTCCTAAGCAGATATCGTTAAGAGCCTTTGAAAGTAACGAATACAAAAAACAAAAGGAAAGAAAAACATGCTTGCATCCACGTGAAAAATATAGCTGAAATTGTTTGTTGAACTGAATAATAAAAAAAAAAAAAAAAGAAGGGAATTTTATTAGTTGTGATATGATAAAATAAGGTTAAGTAAAGCAAAGAAGATTAGTCATAGGACTTTGTATGCGAGAGGCTAGTTTTTACACTTGAAATAAGATATTAAAGATTCGAGTTAATTCTTAGAAAATTTTGGAAAGGGGATTAATTTAGTATAGATGAGTATAGAGGTTAGCTTAAACAAAAACCAAAGCTCACATGTCGGTCGCGTGCACACGGACTACATGATGTTTTGGCAGAAAAAAGTCACTCTAACTGAGTGAAATTGACTCTAGTAAGGTGGGAAGAAAAGAAATTGAAGGTGCCGATAGGGGTCATCGTATAAAAGGGTTAGGAACCCCCCCCCCAAGAGGCTTTTTCCCTCCGAGTTTCTTCACGAGTCCTCGTATAGGTCTCACGCAGTTTTTCCTGAGTGACGGGTTAGGAGTTTTCTCCATCCGACACAATAAGGAAACAAAGTGTGCAGGATTTCGATCCATGTTCCTATTGTAAGAAAATAGGGACGCCGTTTAGTTAAAAAGAAAGAATGTCAGTGTGTTTTATCATCCGGTGATCGTATCGAGAGAAGGAAAAATCTATAAAGAAGTCAGTGCCCACGTAGTGAATTTCACAGCCATATAATAGATGATCCTATGTATGTCCTTGATTGAAGAATGTAAGGTAAATTGTGAAAGCCCATCTTAGTGCCAAAGGAACTTAGGAGTGATAAGTTATAGAAGAGTTCGTCCTAGGAAGGTAAAATATCAGAAAGAGGTAGAGACCAGTGTAGAAGACCCAAGTCAAAAGATACTGTCAATTCATGTCAATTCAAATCATATGTAACTGTAGTCATTGTTCAATTATTGAACAGTTGAAAGGATTAATGAGAATTATACTAGGACTTCAGTACATGTCAAACTAGAATAAAAATGAGCTTGTTACTATTAATTAATACGTATTCATGTGCCCAGAGATTTATGCATATACATTGTATTTTAATTAAGAGAGTTTTAAAGGTCAAAAGTGTGTATTAGCTCAGCGAAAGGATAATTTTAATCCAAATTGTCTTAATGAGAAAATTAGAGTAACTGATTATATATGTCCTAGAAAATACAGAATTATAGTGTGATCGAACCAGTAAGGGGTTAGACAAAGGATCAACTAGTACTAGAATTATACGTTTGTATGTATAGAATCTGTTATGGCAATATGATCACAATTCTCATGTAAGATCTTAAGCTAATACTTGTGTTTAGCTAGTGAAAATTTGTATCATATATTCTTAGTATTGAAATTCTTAGTATTAAATTGAGTTTTATTTGATAAAGAATGAATTGTATTATGTTTAAGAGTTCAATAAACTTTTGCTCATTGAAAATACAGTTGTCTGAGATCACCGCTCAATGCACCACTTGTAACAACATACGAACCTAATCACACGGGGGGGAGAATTTTGTTACGTTATGAGATAAAGGTCACGACGCATTTTAGTTTCACACTCAGACATATTTTGGTAATTGCTCCTTGTTTTTGAATTTTATATCTTAAACTAAATGTCCTGAAAGGGCACAGTATAAAATAAATATTTAGAAACACTAAGGGGAGAAGATGCTTGAATATTTGAATTTGGGTGATATCTCGTATATAAATAAGATTTGGACAAAGACAAGTAGAGTTTCATATGTAAGGATAGTTGAAAGCCTAATAATCGTAAAATGGGACACAACAGTATGGAGTATTTACTTCGAAAAATTGCTACATGAAACAAGCAGCGATAGCACAGTGGTAAAAAACACTCAACAGGCATACAGTCAGGAAGACATATCCATACTTGAAGTAGAAAAAGCCATCAAAGGCTTGAAATGTGGAAAGGCAGAAGGAGTAGATGATATTCGACAGAAATGCTGAAGTATGGTGGTATGAGTCTTACAGTGGTTGCACTGCATAGTTCAGAAGTCCTGGACAGAAGGACGAATTCCCGATGATTGGAGTATAGCTCTCACAATACCCATATATAAAAAGGGAAATAAAACTGCATGTGACAATTACAGAGGTATTTCCCTACTGAGTGTTCCTGGTAAGATTTATGCAAGTATACTTGAGAAACGGTTGAGAAGAATTGTGGAAGAAAAGTTGGTGAAGAACAAGCTGGATTCAGGCCAAATAGAGGCTGTCAGGATCAGATCTTCACTTTATGACAAAAAGTTGAAAAATCATGGGAATATAAATTCTGTATTTAAGTTTTGTCGATCTGGAAAAGGCATATGACATGGTGCCAAGAGAGAAGCTATTCAATTCCCTACAGTTATGTTGTGTCAACAAGGCATTATATCAAGCAATATTGAATTGAAGGAAGTACAGGAAGATGGTTTAATGTTAAATCTGGTGTCAGACAAGGATGTATATTATCCCCTCTGTTATTCAATATCTACGTAGGCTGTTCAATAAGTAATAAAATATATTTATACAGAAAACAGATTACCTTTAATCGTCATCATTTACATGGTCTTTTTCGAAGTAACTACTGTGAGACACGATGCATTTGTCCAAACGTTGCATCCACTTCTTAAACACATGTGAGAGTCCGTTTTTTTGAGAGTTCTTTCAAAAACCCCCCTCTGCAGCTTTTACACATGCTTTGTTGCTTTCGAAATGGCGGCCTCTTAGTGGTTTCTTGAGCTGAGGAAACAGCCAGAAATCACATGTTGCCAGATCAGGACTGTATGGAGGGTGTGGTAAGATATCTGTGTTGTTCTTCTGCAAAACGTCCACTACGCAACCAGCAATATGTGGCCTTGCATTATCGTGGTGCAAGAAGAAGCCATTCTTCAGCAATAGACACTTCCTTTTGACGTGCTTGATGATAATCGCTGCTGTGTTAATCATTGTCTCTGTGATGGATGTTGAAGGTCTTCCCTCACGTTCAAGATCTTCCACATTTTGCTTTCCTTCCTTAAAAGTTTTATGCCAGTGAAAAACACTTGCCCTCGACATTGCTTCATTGTGGAAAGCTTCGCGTATCATGTTAAAAGTGTCCACTGTCAATTTTTGCAAATGCACACAAAATTAAATCGCATAACGCTGTTCCAAGGACACTTCATTTCGAAGACTGGTCGCACCTCACAGGCACGCCGATGAGCACTTGCGTTTAGTCACGTGACACTCTGGCACATCAGCCCGTATACATCATCTATCAACCTCTTTTGTTAATACATACAGCAACATTTCTTTATTCCACAGAAATTAATATTGTGATGAGTGGTTTCGCCACAGTAAAATTAGTCTTATTACTTATTGAACAGCCCACGTATATAGATCACATTATGAAGGAAAGTGGTATTAAACCTGATATCAAAATTGGAGATGTTAATGTCAGCTCTTTGCTTTATGAGGATAACATTATACTTCTAAATAAATCCGCTACAAGTCTGCAAGATTCTCTGACTAAAACGAATAACTATTGTAATAGATATGGTATGAAGGTCAGCAATAAAAAGACAAACACAATGAAAATAGGCAACATCACTGAAAATGTCAACTACTTTGTGAATGGAGAACCTATGGAAAAAGTAAAACATTTCAGCTACCTAGGCATGATTTTTAGTGAAGATGGTAAATTAAATATGGAAATAGACAACAGAATCAACAAAGCTGGTATGGTATGATGTCAATTGAATAAATTCATATGGAATAAGAGAGAAATTAGTCGGAACACTAAATTAGCTGTATACAAGACAGTGTTCAAACCATGTTTAACTTATGGATCTGAGAGCTAGGTCAGAAATAAAACACTTGACCAAAGACTAGAGACCGCTGATATGAGAGTCCTGAGAAATATTAGAGGCGTGAACAGATGGCATCAATATCAATATCATAGTGAAAACGAGGTTATTAGGAAAGAACTTGACATTGTCAGCATTCAGGAATGCGTTAGCAGAGTTAATCTCAGGTGGTATGGTCACTTAAACAGAATGGAAGAGGAAAGATTAGCAAAACAAGTGTTCTCTGGCAGGTTGGCAGGAAAAAGACCTAGAGGAAGACCAAGATATAGGTGGACTGATATGGTCCACCTATATCTATAAAAAGTGCATTAGAAATATAAGATCTCATTATGTTGGAGTCTTGACAAGGAACAGACTGATTTGGAGGAAAATTGTAGATAGGAAGTTATTGAAAGTTTATTTCTCACTTGGTTAGCATATAATAAATTTAGTTTAATCCTTGATCCAAGTGTGAGCAAACAAAGTTTGCGCCTGAAAGTATCTACAGGACTGGGTTAAGGTGGTACAACACCAGGGCAACTCGTTGCAAAGGTGGAGCTGGTGTTGTACCACCTTAACCCAGTCCTGTAGATACTTTCAGGTGCAAACTTTGTTTGCTCACACTTGGATAAAGGATTAAACTAAATTTATTATAAGATAGGAAGTTAGTAATGATGGAAATTTTTCATGTAGTACTATCATATCCTGTACACCTATTGAGGGTATATGGCAGGAATTTGATGATGATTGTAGAAAACTTGATGAATATGAATATATACATATTTTATTTAATATATGTATATATATTTTTTTTTTTCAGAATTCGTTTGTACTCGGTTGGAATATTATGAAAAAACTTTAATGACTGATACCGAGAGAAAAAAAGATGACATGGTATGTTTGAAAAGATACTACTAGTTTTGTTGAATTGATCAACATCTTCAGGTATCACAATCAAAGAATTACAGAGACTTAAAATTGTAATAACAGGACAAGTACAAAAAAGACAGTAGTGTGTTTGAAAACAAAAAGCGAGCTTGAGTTCCAAACAAACATATACTACGCGTTGTCGCGAGTGTGCCAATACTGAACAGAGGCAACGTGTGCATCAGAGAGATTGAAACTTAGGCTGTTATTGATATGAAAAGAATCTAGAGAAATTTCTCTAGATTCGACAATCTTTCTCTCGAGTTCATCATAGCACACATGCATGTTAGAAGTTTGAGTCCAGTTCACAATGTGTTGGCGGTCTTCATCTGAGTTAACTGAAAAGAGAACGTGGCTAGAGAGAGCAATGGCTCTAGTCCTGTTATAGGAGATATCTCTACGGTGTTCTTTCAAACGTAGAAGGATGGATTTAGCAGTCTGGCCATAGTATGGCTTTCCACAATCACATAAAATCTTGTACACTCCTGGAAACTGAGTTGGAAGATGTTTCTCTTTAGGTTTACTAAGTATTGAACGAAGTTTTGGGAGCATAGTGAAGCAAGTTCTGAAGTTAAACTTAAGAATTTTTGACAGTTTTGGTGAAAGAGAGCTGATGTAAGGCAAAGAGATGAAGGCTCTGGGGGAAGAGGGATCTTCAGAAGTAGTTGAGTGACTCGGGGAAAGAAATTTGTCAATTTTCTTAGGAGAGAAACCATTATTAACAAAAGTTTTTTTAAGAAAAAGGAGTTCATTTTCAATTTCTGTTTCTTCTGTAAGTAAAGATTTTTCTTGGTGAGCTAAGGTGGAAATAATACCAAATTTTTGTGGGGGATAGTGATGGGAGGAAGCATGAAAGTATCTATCAGTATGAGTAGGCTTTCTAAAAATTGGGATTTTAATACTCTCAGCACATCTGGTAAGTTTCAGGTCTAAAAAAAGGGAAGGCAGTCATGGGATTCCAGTTCGAAGGTAAAAGAGATTTTATCATGACACTTGTTTAGGTGGTCTAAAAATAAATTGAGGTTGTTGACACCATCTTCCCAGATGAGGAAAATATCATCAATATAGCGATACCAGAATTTTGGTTTAACTACACAATAGAACTAATAATTTATTAAAAACCACCTTGGAGTTACAATGAAACATTTGTCTTTCTCTTAGGTCACTTCATCCCTTGATCCCTCCACTGTATGGTCTCCTCAAGATTCACAAAACAAACTGCCCACTCAGACCTATAGTTGAGGGCATACATTCTCCTACCTATAACCTCTCCAAATATCTCATGAGTTTTCTAAGAAATCTTTCTGGAATTTCCTCTTCACATATTAAAAACTCTGCAGATTTTGTTTCTAAAATCAAGGATATCAAACTTAAAAAAACAGATTTATTGACCAGTTTCGATATTGTTTCTCTCTTTACAAATGTACCTGCTCAAGTAGTCCTCGATCTTCTCAAGAACAAATTATCAAAAAAAACTCTTTGCTCTACTCTCCCATTGCATAAAGTCAGGATACTTCAAATATGACAATAAGATCTACTTCCAAAACTCAGGTCTAGCCATGGGCAGCCTGCTCTCCAATTCTCGCAGATATATTTCTCAATGATTTTGAAGAAAAAGCTATTAACTCCTTCCACCTTAAACCAAAATTCTGGCATCACTATACTGATGATATTTTCCTCATCTGGGAAGATGGTGTCAACAACCTCAATTTATTTTTAGACCACCTAAACAAGTGTCATGATAAAATCTCTTTTACCTTCAAACTGGAATGCGATGACTACCTTCCATTTTTAAACCTCAAACTTACCAGATGTGCTGAGAGTATTAAAATCCCAATTTTTAGAAAGCCTACTCATACTGATAGATACCTTCATGCTTCCTCTCATTACTATCCCCCACAAAAATTTCATATTATTTCCACCTTAGCTCACCAAGAAAAATCTTTACTTACAGAAGAAACAGAAATTGAAAATGAACTCCATTTTCTTAAAAAAACTTTTGTTAATAATGGTTTCTCTCCTAAGAAAATTGACAAATTTCTTTCCCCGAGTCACTCAACTACTTCTGAAGATCCCTCTTCCCCCAGAGCCTTCATCTCTTTGCCTTACATCAGCTCTCTTTCACCAAAACTGTCAAAAATTCTCAAGTTTAACTTCAGAACTTGCTTCACTACGCTCCCAAAACTTCATTCAATACTTAGTAAACCTAAAGAGAAACATCTTCCAACTCAGTTTCCAGGAGTGTACAATATTTTATGTGATTGTGGAAAGCCATACTATGGCCAGACTGCTAAATCCATCCTTCTACGTTTGGAAGAACACCGTAGAGATATCTCCTATAACAGGACTAGAGCCATTGCTCTCTCTAGCCACGTTCTCTTTTCAGTTAACTCAGATGAAGGCCGCCAACACATTGTGAACTGGACTCAAACTTCTAACATCCATGTGTGCTATGATGAACTCGAGAGAAAGATTGTCGAATCTAGAAAAATTTCTCTAGATTCTTTTCATATCAATAACAGCCTAAGTTTCAATCTCTCTGATGCACACGTTGCCTCTGTTCAGTATTGGCGCACTCGCGACAGCGTGTAGTATATGTTTGTTTGGAACTCAAGCTCGCTTTTTGTTTTCAAACACGCTACTGTCTTTTTTGTACTTGTCCTGTTATTACAATTTTAAGTCTCTGTAATTCTTTATATATTTCTTTGATTGTGATACCTGAAGATGTTGATCAATTAAACAAAACTAGTAAACTAGTAGTATCTTTTCAAATATACCATGTCATCTTTTTTCTCTCGGTATTAGTCATTAAAGCTTTTACACACACACACATATATATATATATATATATATATATATATATATATATTTTTTAGAGAATAAATTTTTAATGACTTTAAAAAGAGATAAAATATTAAATTTTAATGATAATGATACAACTAGTTTCAGCCTTTTACAGCCTTCTTCAGGTATTCACTAAAGGTAGAACACTCTAATAAAAAATTGAAGTTACAAAAAACTGAGAATTACAGGCAAAAAATGCAATACATAATTGACACAAAAACGTTGTATTTTTCAGGTTGTTCTATCTAACGTGCTATTGTTTGTTGCATGCGTGCTTGCAGGTTCTCGTGAGCGCCAGTATTGAACAACGGCAGTATGGCTATCAGGGATGTATAACTCAAATTGCTGTTCAAATGTTCAGGATTAAGGAGGATTTCTCTGGCCTCCAAGATTTTCCTTTCAAACTCATCACTACAGCGAAAAATGTTTTCTGATTTATCCCAGCAAACTGAGTGACTCTGTAGATCGTCATGAGGGTTATAAGAGAAAAGAACATGACTGAATAGTGCAGATGCATGTGATCTTTTATAGGATATGTCCCTCTTATGCTCCTCAATATGCAGTTCAACAGATTTGTTAGTCTGTCCAAAATAAGGAATTTTACAGTCGCACCATAACTTGTAAACATCTGGATATTTCAGGTTATGATGAATAGGCTTCAGATGGCTTATAAGAGAATGGACTTTAGGGAGTGTAGTGAAATGTTACCCTTAAAGTTAGTTATTTCTTCAGTACGGTGGCTAGGAGGAGTCAGAAGAACTTTTTTAATGGTTTTATTAGAATATCCATTTTGTCTAAAGACATGAGAGAGGTAAGTAATTTCTTTTTGAAGTTCATCTGGGTCATTCAGAAGAGAGTGTGCTCTATGTCCCAAGGTCAAAATAGTTCCAAGTTTTTGTGGAGGAAAATATACCTGTATATACACACACACACACACACACACACTGGTAACCCTCATATAATGCAGATGTTAGGTTCCATAGAAATGCCGCATTATGTAAATTGCATTATGCGAGACTCAGATCACATAGAAAAAGTAGGGTTATGTTCCGAAATCATTTTTTTTTTTTTAAACAACAATCAGCAGGATGGAAGTAGCAGAGATGAGAATGCTTAGGTGGATGTGTGGTGTGACCAGAAAGGATTGTCTGAGAAATGACTATGCGAGGGGAACAGTGAAAGTTACGAACTTAGGAGCAAAGATACAGGAGGCAAGGTTGAGATGGTTTGGTCATGTGATGAGGAGGGAGGATGAATATGTGGGAAGAAGGGTCATGCAGATGGATGTGCAAGGAAGGAGGAAGCGTGGGCGGCCAAAGAAGAGATGGAGGGAGCTGGTAGAAGAGGACTTGAGGATGAAGAACTTGGATGTGGTGACAGCCCAAGACAGGAGGATGTGGAGGATACTCATCATCAACAGTGACCCACTTAAGTGGGAGAAGCTGCAGAAGAAGAAGAATGACATATCCAACAAAAATATAATTTTATTTAATTCAGGTAGTTCATGTAAGGTAACAAAAAACTATGAAACAAATACATAGTTTAAACTTATAAAATTACAAATTGTACATAAACTTCATTGCACATAGAAATATAATAAACAACTAAGTTATCCAGAGCTTTTTGGCCAAGAAAATTAAACGTTTTTTAACTTCATTGCACATATTTTAATCATCATCACTGTCTTCAAAACGAACATTTTGTAGATATTTTATTTATGAGTGGCCAGACGTCGTCATCACTTGAAATCTCTTGGACATCATTTGTATAATTCTCATTGCGTGCTTTGGCTGGTTTAGTTATCAAGAAGTCAGTAATAAGACCTTGCTTACCACCATGCTGTAATTTTTTATTAAGTTCATAATATGGAGCTAAACAAATATCCAATTGTCTCGTGAATTTTCCGGAGCACTCCGTTGAGGGATCATTATAGGTAAAATAACTTCTAACTTTCTTGCCACGTCCGATCCTTCTGCGAATTTCTTTAAACTGAATTCTTTAATGGATTAATCACAATACCTTTCCCCGGCATTTGCTTCGACATCATGTATTAATTGTAGCAGTTCCTCCTAATTAAAATCTATTTCTCCATTAATTAAGGGCTTTTGTGATATGGTTGAAAACCATATCACAAAGCCCTCTAAGTAGCCATTACTATAAAAATAAATTTTTTAGATAAAAAAAGCATTACATATTGTATGTAACTCACCAGAAAATAAAGTGCTCACCTTCAGATTAACACACTTATGATTTTTAATGCACTTTAAAAATGGCAGGAAACGAAGAGAATTTTCAACAATAAATACTTTGTACGGTAAACAATTAATGCATATGCATGATAAAGGGTATTTCCCCTAAAAAAATTCACTTTTAACTACATGCAAGATACAGGCAGATGCAAATTTAACAAAGATAAAATTTGATTTTTAAGTCACGTAGTGAAAAATATATGAAAAGATAAAAGGGTACTACAATTTGTAGACCGCGTTATGTAAGTACAGCATTATACAAGGGTTACCTGTGTGTGTGTGTGGGTGGGTGGGTGGGTGTGGGTGTGTACATATTGCACCTTTGGTAAAAATACAATTAGGTATATTAAAGCAAGCTCTAATATATATACAGCTCAGCAGTATTTCTTTACATTCTAGTAGGATCTGAACAGATATTATGCTATCTGTGAAGACAGTAGAGGATTCCACAAGGACTATGATTTTGAACAGTCCATGTAAACAGGCACAAAATCAGAATATTCCACTCTATTTGTTTGCTGTAGAAAGCTCAGAAAAAAAAAATTCATGGAGGTATTTACACATGTTATTTTTCAACATAATCTCCCTTAAGACTAATACATTTATTCCAGCGATGCTCCAGCATCATTATCCTGTCCCTTTAGTGGTTCTCAATAAGATCTGCAATTACCTCTTGATTCAAAGGAAAACGCTGAACAGCAAGTAAGAGTTTTAGTTTTGGGAAGAGACAGAAGTCAGAGGGAGACAAATCTTGGGAATAGGGTGGATGTTCCAACAATTCATAGTGCAGAACCCTTAATTTTCCAACTGCCAAAACACTTTTGTGGGCAGGCGCATTGTCTTGATGAAAGATGATTTTTTTTTCTGCAAATGGGTCTTTTCTCACAAATTTTTTTATTTAGTCTGGTTAAAAGATCAGAATAATATTCCCCGGTTATTGTTTTACCCTTTCCAAGATAATTAATAAACAAAGCATCCCAAAACACCGATGCCATGACCTTTCCTGTTGATGGAACCAACTTTGTCTTCTTTGGCACTGAACAACCGGCTTCTGTCCACTATTTTGACTGCTGTTTGGATTCTGGTGTGTAACATGAATTCAAGTGTCATCCATAGTAATAAATTGATGCACAAAATCAGTTTCATTCTTATTAAAATGCTCCAAGCACTGTTTCATTTTTCATGCGAGTGCAATTTTGATCTGCTGTGAGCAAGCACAGCACCCATCTTACGCAAAGCATTTTAGTTTGCAATTCTTCATGCAAAATATACCCTACATGTTCTTTTGAAATGCCTATATTCTCAGCAATTTCACACAATTTGGCTCACCAGTCATCCAATACCACATCGTGCACTTGATATATAAAATATATATAAAATTCTTTGTAAAAGAAGATTTAATGCTAAAAGAAATTCATTCGAAGTTCATAAAAGTTTATGGGCACTCATCTCCTTCATTTTCAGCAATTAAGAAATGGGGTGCCGAGTTTAAACATGGCTGTACCAGCCTTGAAGATGATCCACATACAGGACATCCAAAAAGTGTAACAACATCAGAAATCATTGATCAAGTGCAAGATATGGTATTGGACGACCGGCGAATCAAAGTGCGTGAAATTGATGAGAATATAGGCATTTCAAAAGAACATATAGGTTATATTTTGCATGAAGAATTGCAAATGAAAAAGCTTTGCGCAAATGGGTGCCACACTTTCCCATAACAGATCAAAAACACACTCTCATGTGAAAATCTCTGAACAGTGCTTGGAGCCTTTAGACAAGAATAAAACTGATTTTGTGTATTGATTTATTACTATGGATGAGACTTGGATTCACCATTACACACCAGAATCCAAACAGCAGTCAAAACAGTGGACAGAAGCCAGTTGTTCAGCACCAAAGAAGACAAATTCAGTTCCATCAGCAGGAGCAGGAAAGGTCATGGCATCGGTGTTTTGGTATGCTAAAGGCATTTTGTTTATTAATTATCTTGAAAAGGGTAAAACAATAACCAGGGAATATTATTCCGATCTTTTAACCAGAATAGATGAAAAATTTGTGAGAAAAGACCCAGTTTGCAGAAGAAAAAAAATCATCTTTCATCAGGACAATGCACCTGCCCACAAAGGTGTGTTGGTAGTGCAAAATTTAATGGATCTGCACTATGAATTGTTGAAACATCCACCCTATTCCCCAGATTTGGCTCCCTCTGACTTTTATTTCTTCCCAAAACTAAAACTCTTCCTTGCTGGTCAGCGTTTTTCTTCGAATCAAGAGGTGATTGCAGCTGTAGAGGGGTATTTTGCAGATCTTACCGAGAACCACTACAAGGATGGGATAATGGTGCTGGAGCATCGTTGGAATAAATGGATTTGTCTTAAGGGTGATTATGTTAAAAAATAAAAATAATTTTAAAATTATAAATTTATTTTTTCATTGTTAGTCCAAGAACTTTTCAGACCACCCTCGTAGAATAGCAGTATATTTAGTGGCATCTGCGGTATGTTGTCTACTCCAATATCTGGAGCTTGAGAGAGAACTTTAATTTGCAAAGTGTCATATAACAATCTGATTGGTACATAGATTCACTCGCTGTGAATCTATGCGCCAATAGTTGGCCATAGAATAAAAAATAGTTGGCCAAGTGAGATGTTCTGGCAAGGATATTATTTTCATACCATATAATAGAGACAGCTGTCACAGTCGAAGGAAAATCTGGTTCATTTGTCGTGAAGTTTGAAATGCTCCAGTTGCAATTCTTATGGCTTGATGGTGAAAAGGATAAAGCCATTGCAGAGCACTTTCTATCTCTGGTAGATCATACTTTGGATGCATAATGAGAAAAACGAAACTGAATTTATTGAGCTGTTGTGAGACAACTTCCTCAAGCATCATGTGACAGAAGAAACTTGTGGTCAAAGAGTGTTAGATCTGATTATAGTATCGGAGAAGAATTCAGTTAAAGACGTGACTATTCTGATTCCAGTTGGTGACAGTGATCAGAGGAAGTGACTTGGGAAGTGGCTAAGTTTATGAATGTTCCATTCAGAAAAGATTACTTGTTAAGCTAAAAGCAGGATATTGTGATCATCTGAAGTGTATGCTGGGTTGTGTATTATGGTATCAGTTATTGGACAGGAAGAATATCAACAGTGTATGGAAAGTGTTTAACCCCCCAACCAGCCATGACATCTATAGATGTCCAGCTAAATCTGGATACGATTCTATAACACCCATTGAATAACATGGGTAAGAAGTGCAATTTGGTCTCACTATTTCATCCACCTTGGCCAGTATGGAGGTTAAATACTTAAATGATGTGATATCAGAATGTGTATCTAGAGTTCAAAAAATAGAGTAGGAGTGTAATGGATGTGTAACCTAATTAATTAAGAGATTCATAAGAAAAAGATGATGTGGAAGGAATATCAGTTATGATAATGCATAAGGATGATGTCAGTTATGATAATTATAAGTAGCAGGCCAGAAGATTCACAAATGTTGTACAGAAAGCTAAGTTTGAGTATGAAAAGAAACTGCCTCTGCAAGTTAAAGACAACCCAAAAGAATTCTATCGTTAGGTTGCAAGTAAAAGAAAAATAACTCTACTGAGTGCAGATGGTATGCAGGTGACTGATGCAGAAGTGATTGTTCAACTAATGAGCAGCCATTTTGCTAAAAGCTAAAACATGGTATGTACAACATTGAACTCACCGCATGAGGAAACTCACGTGGATGAGGAGGAAATACTAGAGCTGTTGAACAAAGTGAATAAGAATTCTGCAATAGGAACTGATGGGATCAGCAAAGATGCTAAAAGAATGTTCAGCTGAACTGGCTATTTCCTCTATATAATTTGAGTCTCAGAAAAGGGAAGATTCCACAGGAGTAGAAAGAATGTATGGTAATTCCATTACATAAGGGTGGTACAAAGGCCAACGTATCCAACTATCAACCAATCACCATTTCAGGAGTAGTTGTGAAGAATTTGGAAAAGTGAGTTAGGGCTAGCATTCAGAAATGGGTAGACAGAGAATCTATACTAATGGAAGGTTATGTTTTAGCAACTTGCTCACATTCTATAGAATTAAACAAGGAGAATGGATACACTATGATACTTTGGGATTTTGTTAAGGGTTTTGGCAGAATACAGCATGGAAGACTGTTGCACAAATTGGAGGATATGGGATTGAATTGCATGGATAAGAAGATGGCTAACTGACAGATGTCAAAAAGTCATATATGGGGGTGTGTGAATCTACAAGATTCAAAGTGACCAGTGGTATGCATCAAAGATCAGTCCTTGGTCCATTGTTATTCAATCTGTACATTAATGACATTGGGAAGGATTTGACAGGTGACATACAGCTATTTGCTGATGATGCAAAGATAGATAGATAGGGCAATCAGGAGTGTTGCTGACATGCAGTACTTGCAGAAAAATTTAAATAGGCTGAAATTATGGGCATGTGAAAATGGCTGTCGTGGCAATGTTAATAAATGTAAGATGTTAATAAATCATGCACTTTGGTGTGATTAGATATCCAATGTTGTATTATATTAGTGGGATTGTGATAGAAGAAACTGATCAAGCTAGGTATCTTGGAGTTATTAGATAGGAAGTTAAAATTCAGGGCCATGTAGCAAAGATATAAAATACAACTCAAAAGATTATTGCAATTGAGTATTCAACACAAAATACGAGGCTAATCTTCTTGAATGGCAGTCAGTCTCAAGTAGAGTAATGTGGGCAAATATGAGAATGGGGAACTGGACAATGAGACTTATTTGGGCCTATGGTCCCACAGAAGGTTCTACTAAGGTAGAAGTGGAGGAATTTTTTGAGGCTTTAGAAAAAGCAACTGACACAATGAAAAAGGAAAAGTTGGTCCTTGTTGGGGATCTAAATAGTAGAGTAGGAAATGATTGTGAGACATACAAAAACATTTTGGGAAAATTTGGAGAAAAGAGCAAAGCTAATAATAATGGCAAATATCTGTTGGATTTCTGCTCAGGACATGGACTGGTTATTACTAACACCATGTTCCAACATAAAAATGTGCACAAATTCACATGGAGAGAAGAGGCTAGGAATAAGAAAAGTCTCATTGACTATGTTATTGTTGATAGTGATGTTTTCTCCCTGGTGCAGGACACCAGAGTGTACAGAGGATTTGAAATTGGAAGTGATCACTATTTAGTCTTGAGCAGGATAAAATTGAATTTCATATTGAAAAGAATAACATGTAAGAAAGTTTTAAAGCGAATAAAAGTTGAGCAGCTCTCAGATGTGAACTGTAGACTAAAATACAGACATATTATTGAAAAGAAAATGAAAGAGTTTGAGAACAGGAATCAAACCTTGGAGATTCAGTGGCAAACTCTGAAAGAAACATTGATTGATTCTGCCAGAGAGGCATGTGGTGAGGTTGTGTGCAAGGATAAAAAAATCAGAACTCCCTGGTGGACACAGGAAGTTAAAGAGGCAGTGAAGGAAAAGAAGAAAGCATACCAAAAGTTCCTGGCAAATAAGTCAGCTTTCACTCTTACAGAATACAGAGACAAATGTAAGAAAGCTAAACAGTGTGTAAAACTAGCTAAACAAAAGTCATGGGAGGACTTTGGCAAGAATATAGAAAATAAATATCAAGAAGGTGGCAAAATATTCTGGAGGTTGTTGAAGAAGCTTAGGAATGGAGGAAAGAGTGCTGTAAAGGGAATTAGAGATGATAAAGGTGAAATGAAAACAGGAGAAAAAGATATCCTTGAAGTATGGAGTAATTACTTTGAAAAACTGCTAAATGAAACAAGCAGTGATGACAGCACAGTGATAAAAAACACTGACCAGGCATGCAGTCAGGAATACATATCCATACTTGAAGTTGAAAAAGCCATCAAAGGCTTGAAATGTGGAAAGGCAGCAGGAGTAGATGATATTCGACCAGAAATGCTGAAGTATGGTGGTATAAGAGTCTTACAGTGGCTGCACTGCATAGTTCAGAAAGCCTGGACAGAGGGACGAATTCCCGATGATTGGAGTAGAGCTCTCATAGTACCCATATATAAAAAGGGAAATAAAACTGCATGTGAGAATTACAGAGGTATTTCCCTACTGAGTGTTCCTGGCAAGATCTATGCAAGTATACTTGAGAAACGGTTGAGAAGAATTGTGGAAGAAAAGCTTGGTGAAGAACAAGCTGGATTCAGGCCAAATAGAGGCTGTCAGGATCAGATCTTCACTTTACGACAAATAGTCGAGAAAGCATGGGAATATAACAAAGATCTGTATTTAAGTTTTGTCGATTTGGAAAAGGCATATGACAAGGTGCCAAGAGAGAAGCTATTCAATACGCTGCAGTTATATGGTGTCAATGGGGCATTATATCAAGCAATACTTAGTCTTTATTTGAGTTGTGAGTCAGCAGTTAGAATTGAAGGAAGTACAGGAAGATGGTTTAATGTTAAATCTGGTGTGAGACAAGGATGTACATTATCCCCTCTGTTATTCATTATCTATATGGATCACATTATGAAGGAATGTGGTATTAGACCTGATATCAAAATTGGAGATGTTAATGTCAGCTCTTTGCTTTATGCGGATGATGTTATACTTCTAAATAAATCCGCTACAAGTCTGCAAGATTCTCTGACTAAATTGAATAGCTGTTGTAATAGATATGGTATGAAGGTCAGCAATAAAAAGACAAAGACAATGAAAATAGGCAGAATCATTGAAAATGTCAACTGTGTTTTGAATGGAGAACCTGTGGAACAAGTAAAACATTTCAGCTACTTAGGCACAATTTTTACTGAAGATGGTAAACTAAATATAGAAATAGACAACAGAATCAGCAAAGCTGGTATCGTGGGAAGTCAATTGAATAAATTCATATGGAATAAGAAAGAAATTAGTCGGAACACTAAATTAGCTGTATACAAGACTGTGTTCAAACCAATTTTAACTTATGGATCTGAGAGCTGGGTCAGAAGTAAAACACTTGACCAAAGACTAGAGACTGCAGATATGAGAGTCCTGAGAAAGATTAGAGGCGTGAACAGATGGCATCAATGGCAATATCATATTAAAAATGAGGATATTAGGAAAGAACTTGACATTGTCAGCATCCAGGAATGTGTTAGCAGAGCTAATCTCAGATGGTATGGTCACTTAAATAGAATGGGAGAGGAAAGATTAGCAAAACAAGTGTTCTCTGCCAGGTTGGCAGGAAAACGACCCAGAGGAAGACCAAGATATAGGTGGATTGATACGGTACAAAGTGCCTTAGACGATAGAAATATACGATCTCATAATGTTGGAGTCTTGACAAGTAACAGACTGATTTGGAGGAAAATTGTGGATGGGAAGTTAGTAATGATGTAATTTTTTCATGTAGTACTGTCATATCCTGTACATCCCTTGAGGGTACATGGCAGGAATTTGATGATGATGATGATGATGAAGATTATTGCAATGCTGAAAAAATTTTCACGTGTAAAGATAAGGATGTCATTTTGCCTATGTTCAAGGCCTTGATAAGATCTCACTTGGACTATTGTGTGCAGGTCTGGTCTACTGGTTTCCATTGTAATTCTGATACAGTGAAGATAGAGAGAGAGATTGCAAATGAGTATGTCAAAAATGATATCCAGATTATAGAATACTGATTATAAGACAGAAAGGATAAGAGATAAAGAGAGAGAGCATCCATGGAAGTTGAAAATGAATGCAGTGTCAAGAAGGGGTTAGGCCTAGATTTTTCTCTCATAGAGTAATGCATGATTGGAATAGATTGACAGGGGATGTTGTATGGAAGTGGTATGGCCTCCCTCGATGAGTTCCTGACTCCCTGGAGGTCTCTCTTAATATTAATAATAAAAACTTCAAGCAGTGTCATATGCTTTTACATATATATATATGTCTGCATGGTTAGCCTAGTGGCTGTGTGCTTTGCAACCATATGCCTAGGGAAGGAGTGTCCTAGTTTCGATTCCCAACGTGAGGAGCTGAAGGGTCTTCCTCGGCAATAGCCCCAAGTTAGCTGGTCTTGGGCACGGACAGTAGGGTTTTTCCCCAGTTTATCCTGGGGTTTTTCATCCCACAAACAAGCAGACCAGACCCATGAATACACAGGATATAGTACAGCAAGGAAGGCAACGGGAAACCACCTTGCTCATAGTCACTTCCGTAGTATGGTAGCATAGCTGCCCATACCATCCGTATGGATGAAAAGGAAACTAATCATGATGATGATGATATACATACATATATATAAATGATACTAAGTATTCGTATTTTAGGAAAGTATCTCTAATGGATGCTTCCAGTCAGCTAGTTGATCAGCTGTAAAAAAGAATTTGGAAGCCACGTTGTGTTCTGGAAAAAAGGTTGTTTATCATTATTATTATGAGATACCGCCAAGGACTTATCTTGTTCTTGGACTTATCTTTTTATGGTTTTTCTTCAGAAACCATACGTACTGCTTTAAGAAAACAGAATTTGTTGTTTTTCAGGTTTGCATTTCTGGGCAAGGTACTCTTAGGAATAAAAATATGATTTAAATAAATTGGCATTGTGGGCAAAGGATAATGATTGTCAATTTAATGTTGCAAAATGTAAGGTTATGCACTTGGGAATGAAAGGATTGCATATGGTGTATCATATTGATGCATGTATGTATCGTATTGATGGTATTGGTTTGCAGGAAATTGATGAGGCTAGAGGACTTGAGGATAATGGTGGACAAAGAGATAGTTCAGAGGGCATATTGCAAAAGTTGGTAAAATTGCTCAACGAATTACCTGGATGTTGAAAAATACACTGACAAGTAAAGATATGGAAGTTATTATCCCACTTTATAAGGCTATGATTCCGCCATATCTCGAATACTGCACACAGATTTGGTCACCTGGCTTTCTTGGGGACCAGGGGGCAGTTGAAAAGATTCAGAGGTGAGTGACCAAGATAGTGACAGGTCTATGGAATACTTCCTACAAGGATAAGTAGAAGGTTTGTGGATTGCAAAGTTTAGTGGATAGGCAGAAAAGGGGGATGGTAGAAAATTTTAAGATTTTAAAGGGGTTTTATAAAACTGATACAAGCGAAATGTTTCAATATATGACAAATAGTCAGAAAACTATGGAAGTTGGCCATCCATGGAAGTTGTGCAAGAGTGCAGTTAGTAGGGGGTGTGCGGACCAGATTTTTTGTGTGAAGAGTGAGTGGTATGGACTGCCAGAATTGGTTGCGAATTCCATGTTCAAGGAGAGGTATGATGGGATTTCTGTGTATCATGGTTAATTTGGGTCTCCTGTGATGAGTCTCCAAACTCCATGGAAATGCTGTTAATAATGATGTAAATGATGATAATGATAAATACGCTATAACTTAACAGACTCATAGAAAATTTACAGAAATGCCAGTGAATAGAATTTTCTGAGTAATGTAAATCTGTTGCAGATATCATAATAGTTGTCATGAAAACAGTGGAAATATCAACAATCAAAATTCTACTCAGAACTATTTCAAATTATATGCAAATAATCATAAGAGTCTGAAATCAGTGATGATGTTTATTTGGCCAAATACATGTGATCTGGGAAATTAATTTTCATTATTAAACCAAGTCCATGGTTTGAGACTGACTGATGATGTAATTTTTCTTGTTATAATTCTGTATTTATAGGCATACAATAATCTTTTTTGCAATAATAGGACTAGATATGCCAAATCAGGCAAAACAAAATAGGTATACAGTACATATACTAAAAATAACTCTAGGAATAACTGGTGTGATAATAAATGGTGTCACTTATACAAGAATGCTATTATGAAGTATGTCATATTATTGTTCTCTTCTGTCATTTGCTTACTTGAGTTATTGTTCACACACTTGAAAAAAAAAATTTTAAATAGAAACATATCACATTTAAAGGTTAGACTGCTGTGTCACTTGTTTATACTGCTTAAAATGTAATAATAATTATGTGTCCTTTAATTATCATTAAATAATTTAGATGATTTAATTTAGTTATCTGTCATTTTTATTTTTATTTTTTTTTAAAAAAAGCCAACTAAATTATACTACATATTTACACTGTATTGTTCTGAAATTGTAAAAGCACATTATGGCATGTATATGTTATTACATTGTTTTGACCTTGGATATATAATATTTATATGTTTTCAGTTGGGTAAAACTTTGAAGTGTGAAGTATAAAACCCAATGACTTCACTAAACAACTGTATGCATACAGATTTTGCTTCTACTGTCATTTGTGTATTATTTCTTTCAACTGTCATTTATAGACTGCTAAGCAGCAGAAAAAAATTATTTTTATATACAATATTTAACTAAAAAATTAGAATTTAAACATTAAAATAAAGTATTAATATTTAATCGGATTTTTAATTCTTTAAAATGTTAATTATTAAAGAAATTAGAGTATAAATTAATTAATAATAATTTTATTTCTTCATAGCTAATTTCACAATAATTAAATAAATATAATAAAAATCAAACTTCGATACAAGTTCAACATATGTTTTCATCTGATAATGCTAACACAAAATGGTAGTTAAAAAAAGTTAATTCAACAAAAGAAAAATAAAATAAAATATAGTGTCTGATATCCAAGACTAATTGCAATTAACCCATAAATCAAGTATTCTCTGTCAACTCAACTATGTTTCTGAAAAAGGTGAAACTGTATTAAGTCAGAAGGTACCATGTAAATGAACAGGTGAATGAAACATACAAGGCAGAATGGTATGTTTCATTCAAACATACAAAAGGTAATTATAAAACAGAAAGAAAGAAACTGTCTTGCTTTCATCAAAGTAAAAGATTTCTTTCATATTTCTATATAAATAAGAACATAAGGCAAATTTCTATATTATATAAAAACTATAACACAATGGGTGTCCACTACTGTGATATCTGAATAACCATGTTTTTTTGCAACATTAAAACAAAATCACAGTCAAACTTGCTTGATTGATTTTCCAAAACCCACACAGGTTTCATATGCAGTTTCATACTGCTTATTAGCAATAAATATGTACCTTGGTGTAAAGCAATAAAACCACAAGATGTCGAGCCATAAAATAAATATTAAATAGAAGTGTATGCACAATGTATTTTTTTAAGCCCAATAAATTTTGAACTGCATTTTGTATATTTATGTATTAGTCAGAGATTTGTTTCTGTTTTCCTATTAGAGAGAAATAACAAATCTTCATAAATCTGTAAATATAATGTAAATGTACAAATCTTCATAATAAAGTATGGATAGCAAAGCAAAAGAGAAGTGCAAGAAAACATTATTTATTTGTGTTAACACAACATTAACTGAGTGTTATGCATTGTAGTAGTGTTATGCATTGTAGGTGAAGTACTTACCAAGACACAACCACACAAAAAAAATGCATAACACTCAGTCAAGAGGTTGCACTCAGAGTTACAGACAAACCAGTGTCATGATCTGTGAAAGATATTAATAAGAATTTGCAAATCATGCACAAAGCTTCATAAACAGTCGCTAAGCTAAGGAAGAAACTATTACTGCCTGTTAAAAAAGAAACACTGAAGTGGTTTGCAAGTGTGTGCGTGTGTGTGAAATGGATATGGTCAAGTCACTCATGACACTCTCATTAAAGAGACTGCACATATTTGGAGATTTTGCAACGAATTTTATTTTTCAAGATTAATCTTTTGAATGGGTGAAGTACTTACCAAGACACAACCACACAAAAAAGTGATGTTGGTGAATTTGTTTCGAATGATAAAGCTAGTGAACCTAAAAATATTTAGATATATGAATATTAACTTTGCATCACCGAGCTTTTGCATTTTTTTAGCAGGTTTCTCAAGTTCTAAAGAGGACATTTAAAAAAATTTGAAAATTTTTTATATTTTTTAAATCAAAATCTAATTCATAGTCATTTTTAGTTTGACAAACATATTTCCTTAAAAAAAGGAAAGGACAGAAACATTTTTTTAAATATTTTTTATTATAATAAACACAAAACTTATTCTTATATAAAACCATCTGTTTAATACAACTATGTACAAGAACGCTTACTAGTTTCACTAGCCTACTGTCTAGCTTTGTCAAGACTAAAAATGTGAACAAAAAAAAATAATAAATGCAAAAAATGAACTAACACAGAACCGTTTACAATGGTTAGTACACCAAATTTAACAGCTCGCGTGACAATGTGTGCATGTAGTGAGATACTTCAGTTATCATTGTGAACACGCGTTACATAGTTTTTAGCGTACTGTAGTTCCACTAAACTCAATGAATTAATCAGATTCTTCCATATATCCTTTAATACTGCTCCTTGATTTCAGTTGAGGTTGTTTCCTGTTCGTAGGACCACTGCTGCTTCTTTGAACATTCTGGATCTGTAATCATCCTCTATATATGGCATTGAGCTGTTTTCCCAATCTATCGTGCAGTTAGAAGTTGAGAAGTGATGTGCCAAACCTGAGGTATCTGCTCTGTTGGGATTAATATCTCCAACGTGCTCCCTCTGTCTAATTTCCAGGCTTCTTGAAGTTTGGCCAATGTAGGAAAGTCCATAAATGCATGGCATTCTATAAACACCTGCATATTTGAAAAATGGAACGCTATCTTTAGGTGATCTTAAAAATTGTCTAATGGTTGTAGTAGGGTTGAACACAACTCTGATGTTGTAAGGCTTTAAAATTCCAGCTATTTTGGTGGAGATTGAACTAATATAGGGGATGACAACAGATGAAACGTACTGAGTAGCTATTCTATGTTGTTGGAGGTTATTTTTATAAAGCAATTTGTTGATTATGTTCGAAGGATAACCATTTTGAGAAAATTGTGTACGAACATCTTCTTCATCTGGGACTATGTTTTGGGCTCTATTCTATAAAAAGCCAACAGATACTGGACGGTATCTGCATTTTACTTCCAATCATCATCATACACAAAAATACAGCATCATCCATATGTTGATGATTGGAAGTAAAATGCAGATACCGTCCAGTATCTGTTGGCTTTTTATATATAGTAAGTTTAAAATTATCATTCTCTTGTCTTTTGACCAGAATGTCTAAAAAAGGTAATTGTTGATTGTTTTCCAATTCCAAAGTAAATTTGATTTTGTTATGAAGCGAGTTGATTTTATTTAAAAACACATGTAAGCTTTCTCTTTTTTCTTTCCAAATGATAAAAACATCGTCAACGTATCTCCACCAGATTGATGGTTTTGGAATAATATTGGCTGGAATTTCATTCTCTAGTTTTTCCATGAACAAAATCCGCACATGGTGGTGACAGGGGACTGCCCATGGCCAGACCCTCCAATTGTTGATAAACGATGTTGTTGACTTTAAAGAAATTGGACTTCAGGCAGTGATTGAAGAGTTGTGTGATATCTCTAGGAAAGAAATCCTTTATAATGTTAATGACCTCCTCAACTGGAACGTTCATGAATAAGGAGACCACATCGAAACTTGCCATTATGTCTGTTTTTGAAAGCCTAACGTTCTTGAGTTTCTCAACAAAGTGTTGAGAGTTCTTCAAATAAGACTCTGTCTGATTTTTCCTTTAAGTAGGTTGGCAAGGTGTTTTGCTAATAGATATGTGGGGGAGAATCTGCCATCAACGATCAGACGCAGTGGAACTTCTTCTTTATGCACTTTGGGAGCACCATAGAGGCGAGGTGTTATTGGATGTGAAGATTTAAGTTTTCTTTTTTACTCTTCAGGCCAACTATTCATATTCCGAATTAGAAGGTTTGTCTCGTTATGGTTAGTCATAGTTGGATCTTTGTTTACGTGGAACGTACAAAATACTTACGTCGAACGTACAAAATACTTAACAAATATCCAACTATGACACAACTTTCTCAAAATGGTTATCCTTCGAACATAATCAACAAATTGCTTTATAAAAATAACCTCCAACAACATAGAATAGCTACTCAGTACGTTTCATCTGTTGTCATCCC
Source organism: Typopeltis vanoorti (assembly GCF_054136105.1). NCBI lineage: Eukaryota > Metazoa > Arthropoda > Arachnida > Uropygi > Thelyphonidae > Typopeltis > Typopeltis vanoorti. Next base: position 85,912,902 of record NC_143570.1, read on the forward strand.
CTATGTTAGTTCAGTCTCCACCAAAATAGCTGGAATTTTAAAGCCTTACAACATCGAAGTTGTGTTCAAACCTACTACAACTATTAGACACTTTTTAAGATCACCTAAAGATAGCATTCCATTTTTCAAATATGCAGGTGTTTATAGAAGGCCATGCATTTATGGACTTTCCTACATTGGCCAAACTTCAAGAAGCCTGGAAATTAGACAGAGGGAGCACGTTGGGGATATTAATCCCAACAGAGCAGATACCTCAGGTTTGGCACATCACTTCTCAACTTCTAACTGCACGATAGATTGGGAAAACAGCTCAATGCCATATATAGAGGATGATTACAGATCCAGAATATTCAAAGAAGCAGCAGTGGTCCTATGAACAGGAAACAACCTCAACCGAAATCAAGGAGCAGTATTAAAGGATATAGGGAAGAATCTGATTAATTAATTGAGTTTAGCGGAACTACAGTACGCTAAAAACTATGTAACGCGTGTTCACAATGATAATTGAAGCATCTCGCTATGTGCACACAGTCACGTGAGCTGTTAAATTTGGTGTACTAACCGTTGTAAATGGTTCTGTATTAGTTCGTTTTTTGCATTTATTATTTTTTTGTTCACCTTTTCAGTCTTGACAAAGCTAGACGGTAGGCTAGCGATACTAGTAGGCATTCTTGTACATAGTTGTATTAAACAGATGGTCTTATATAAGAATAAGTTTTGTGTTTATTAAATATACAAAGACCAAATATGAATAATCTAAACATTTTTTATTATAGCATATATCAGGCAGAGAGTTTGACAGGGACAGTACATCTGTCAAAAGGTAATGTAGGCATCCTAAGACAAGTTTAGGAAGTACACAAACCTTGCATTAATCAAAATCTGGCTTGATCTGGATTTTTAGTAAGAATACAGACTGCAAAAATGGGGCCCTATTGATTTGCTTTTAAAAGTTAAAGAAGAGGTGTCAGAAAAATTACCACAGGGATAACTAGCTTGTAGTGGCTAAGCATTCATACCAATGTCAGTTTTAATCCTTCAATGTCAGCTCTTCCTATCATTGCACGGCAGAATTCACCAAATGTAGATTATTCGCCTGCTAATAAGGAACATGAGCCAAGTTTAAACCATAATGAGATAGGTTAGTTTTATTCTGCTGATGATTAGTCATTGTGATAGTAAGCCTGCTCAGTGAGACAGGAACTGCAGGTTTGGACACTTGGTAAATGTGCTGGGTTGAGTGACCAGTGATACCATCCCTAGAATTATGATTGAATACCTCTAAGTCAGAATCCTGTCTAGCCACTGCAGCAATATCATTCATGCCTAGTACACTGAAAGGCAGAACTAGCTGGAGTTGTTTTGGTACTAATACAATGTGAGAGCTCTGCTGATTAGGCCATCAGAATGAAGCATTAAGGGCCGTACAGTTAATATCATGAAAGAAAGTGCACTATGAAATAAAAAAAATAAATGTGTAAATTTGTTGTCATATCAACATAAAACATACATTTAGATGACTTTATAGAAAAAATTGTCCCCCATTGCACATCAAATTGTGAAATTTGCTTACCAAGACAATTTTTCAGTCCAAACTAATCACAATAGCTGGACACCCACTGTATTATAAATTATTTTATTAGAGAACAAAGCTAATACCTTGTTATTCATAATTGCTCGCAGACACATAATGCATACATGAATATCATCTTTTGCCTCACCCATATTTAGTTTTGCTATATGTTTAGATGCTCTTCTAACTTTTATTGTTTCCACATCTAGCATAGGTCTGTGTTGTTTAGATGTGCCAATATTGCCATTTGGAGTTTCCTTATCAAATTCATGATTGCTGTGATTAACTATATGCTCATGCCTGAAATATAATAATCAATATTATGAAAGCATACACTATGCAATAAAACGAATGAGTAAATTTACTGTTGTATCAAAACATACTTTTATTATAATGAATATAATATGCTACCAGGATTAATCTTTTCATTTGTAGAAAAGAGATAAGCTTTATTATGGATAATAAATGTCATAAAAAAACCTAACAGTATAACCAACACCAAGTGGGAAAAATACGTTTATTAAACTTGAGTGACTATTAAATTATTTAAGGAATTTGCAATGTATACTGGAATATTAATTAAAAAAATAACTTTAATAAATATTATTATTATTACGGGCTACTCCAGGGAGTCCTTAGACTCATTGAGGGAGGCCCTAAACATCATGTTCACAAAACTGTTCAACATTCTCAGTATCTATCATACCTTGCCTTGAACTCGCTCACTGTCACAGCACCCACAACAGACTCTGGCAGCTTATTCCACTCATGTACCACTCTAAAAGTAAAGAACCCAGCTCTAACACCCCTGCTAACCACGCTCTTCCCCAGCTTTCATGGGTGTCCCCTAGTTCTCCCACCACCAGTCCTGATCTCAAAAATATCCTCTGAATTAATCCTATAGAATCCTTTTAGCAATTTGAATGTCTCAATCATATCTCCCCTTTTCCGCCTATCAACTAGTTTCTGCAACCCATAAATCTTCAACCTGTTCTCATATGGTTCATTCCATAGACCTGCTATCATCTTAGTCACTCGCCTCTGGATCCTCTCCACCTCCTCCCCATCAAGAAGGAACCGAGGTGACCAAATCTGGGCACAGTAGTCGAGATGAGGTCTTATCAGGGCTCGGTACAGAGGTACAATAACTTGCTTGTCTCTGCTCGTCAAGGTATTTTTCAACAACCAAGTGAGTTGATGAGCCGATTTATCTACTTTCGCAATGTGCCCCCTAAACTTCATCTCCCTATCCACCAACACTCCCAAGTCCCTGGCCTCATCAATCTCTTGGAGTACAGTTCCACCAATGTGGTATACTGCTGCTAATCTTTTCACTCCGAAATGCATAACCTTACATTTTGTCACATTAAATTGACATCCATTCTCCTAAGTCCAGAACTCCAATCTATCTAAGTCATCTTGCAAGACTTTGACATCTTCTGCATTCACTATCGCCCTACCCACCTTTGCATCATCAGTGAACAAATGAACTGTCCCACTTAGACCCTTCCCTATATCGTTAATGAACAGATTAAACAGCAGTGGTCCAAGAACAGAACCCTGTGGCACACCACTAGTCACAGGCCGTTTTTTGGACTCTACTCCTGAGTAAACTACTCTTTGATATCTCTCCATCAACCACCCAGCTATCCATCTCACCAACCCTATATCCATTCCCATATGTTGTAGTTTACGGATTAGAATTCCATGTGGTATCCTGTCAAACGCCTTTGCCAGGTCCAGCAGTATCACTGTAAACCCATTTCCCTTATCCAGTTCAGCCGTCACCTTGTTATAAAACTTGAGCAAGTTACTGAGGCATGATCTACCCTTCACAAAGCCATGCTGTCCTCTGTACAGTATCTCATTTTCATCAATCCATTCCTGTATTTTTCCCTTGACTACTTTCTCCAAGACCTTGACAACGATTCCTGATATGCTGATCGGTCGGTAATTTGCAACCATAGTCTTGGATCCTCCTTTATGCAGTGAAACTATTTTCCCCTCTTTCCACGCCTTCGGGACTAAGCCAGACCCGAGACTCAGATTAAACAACATAGTCAAGGGCACTGATAATTCCTTAGCCATTTCATGCAAGACCCGTGCCGGTATACCATCCAATCCCACAGATGTATTCACATTAAGGTTCTGTAGTAGACTATTCACCTCCACTTCATTTATCACAATTCCCGTATAAACTAATGGTTCCTTCATTTTTTTAACGTCACCACCTGGATGATATACTTTTGCAAAGTGCATGCTCAGTAACTCCACTATATCGACTGGTTCAGTGAACTCTTTGCCATCGTCATTCCTTAAAATCATTTTGCCATGTACAGTTTTTTTCTTGCTTGCAGGATATTGAAAGAACTGTTTGGGATTCTCTTTAGCTTGCAGAGCTAGTTTCCTTTCATGATCGGCTTTTGCTGTTTTTACCACACTCGTTACCCTTCTGGCCTGCACTTTATACCGTTCGTGTGCCTGCAGGTCACCCCTTTCTTTAAATTCCCTCCATAGTTGTTTCTTTTTTTGCAGCTCAAGCTTAATGGTGTTATTCATCCATTTAACCCCTACTTGTTTCACTATTCGGACCTTAGGTATACAATCAGCCATAACGTCCTGTAAATGCTCTTTGACCACTTCCCATGCTCTATCGACGTCCAACCCTTGCAGTTATACATGCCATGGCACTGATCCAAGCAATCTCCTAAGCTTGTCATACTTGCCAGCACGGTAATTCCACATATACCCTGTCTTAATCACAAATTGCACACCTTTAGCCACCTTCCAGGTCAAGACCTTATGATCACTCTCACCAATAGGTGGCAACATGGTCATATTCATTATAGTCAAATTTTGAGATGCAATTACCAGGTCAAGCACTCTCACACCCCTAGTATTTTCAATTACATGCTGTTTCAGATAGTTGTCCCTTAATAATTGAATAAAATCCATTTCCTTCCACACATGTGTCCTCTCCTCCTTCCAATCAATGTTACCATAGTTGAAATCCCCCATAATAATTACCCTCCTTCCACTCATTTCATCAATTTGTTTATGCATACCATCTCCACCATCTATTCCATCACCTGGTCTATAGCAGCACCCAACTGTATATTTTATTCTGCCAGTGTCAATCTCACACCAAATAGCCTCAAACGAGCTCCTTTCACTATCCTGCAATACTTCAATTCTCCTTGGCTGCAGTTCATCAGCTATCATCAATAACACCCCTCCCCCAATTTTATTCTCTCTGTCCCTCCTAAACATACTATAACCTACACATTCTATCCCACTAACTATAACATCTTCCGTCAGCCATGTTTCACTAATGCCAATAACCTGTGGCCAGGAAGAGCCAATCAAGGCCAAAAATTCTTCCTTCTTGTTCCTAATACTCCTGGCATTAGTATACATGAATTGCAGTGATTCCTTTGTCCCACCCCTATCTTGATGCGTTATTCTAAATGTCCCATTCCCATTTTTTGTCCTTAGTGCTGGCTCAGGTACATTATATACATTTTTACACTCAACTGTCTCACTGATGTCTGGATATCCACTTTCCCCCTCCTTGGTAGTTCTAGTTTCCCTGGTTCTGCACATCCATTTTCACTTCATTCAGCAACACTTTTTCCAGTCTCCGCACACCAAGTCCATTCAAATGCAGGCCATCCATCTTGTATAAGTCCTTTCGCCCATCAAACTCATTCCACACGTCCACGAATTCCACACCACACCGTCCGCATAACCTGCGCATAATGTCATTTGCGATTATGGCCCTCCTTCTAAACTCCTCTCTGTCATACCGCGGTAACAGACTCACCATTCTAACTCTGTCACTCTTTTCTTTCGCTACCTTTAACAATACTTTCAAGTCCTCTCTCATAAAAAATTTATCACCTTTCAATTCATTCGTACCCGCCACAATTATTAATTCTTTCTCCCTCTGTTTTTGCACTCTAATACTCTCACTTACATCCTTAAATTTCGCACCCGGTAAGTACGATTTAGTTACACTCCCATCTATTACTCCTCTTAATAACGAGTCACCATACAACACTCTTTCCTTCATTTTGGAAACTCTCCCACGATGAACTGTTATGCTTGCATATGGATGCTAGAAATATCAGTAATGAGGAGAATGAAATTATTGCATTTATTGAATTCATTCACCCAAAAATTGTTGGAATAAATGAGATATCATTGGATGAGGGTCACATTGCCATCTTCATGGAAACATACAACTATGACACGTGCATGCAGCCACTATAAAAAGCACATGAGGCAGAAGAGAGAAAACTACTGTTGTTCCTAGAGTCCTAAAGGTGCTTCTTAGCAGGCTGTATTGGGTTGTCTTGGCTGTCGGGCTGAAGTTCTCAAGATGCAAGCTTCCCAAATTTGGGGCAGTCTCATGCACCCAAATTTGTTTGGGTTTGGAAAGCTTTTTTTAGAGCTGAAGCTGATTCCATGGACAATCTTTCAAATTTAAACTTGTTGCAGTGCATTAACATGGCTTTCTTCCCAAGTATTCTGTGGCAGGTATCCAGAGCATGGTCTGCAAGTCCAGAGTGGCTATATTGGTGAAACCGGATGTAGTTCTGAAATCCTAACATTTGCTGTCCTGCCTGTTTGGCCAAAGTAGGACAGTCCCTTGCAGCTGTAAAGCTACAAGGGGCCTGGTATACCCCATGTAGGTCTATGGCAGTGTTTCTCAACGTGGGGCGTATGCCTCACAAGGGGCCAATTTGAAGATTTTGCGGGGCAATTAGAAAATGTACATGTACATATTTATATTATACTTTTTCAGAATTTGGTTGACTATTATGCTGGAGGGGGCATCAAAATCTTTGAAACGTTGAGGTGGGGCATGATAAAAAGGTTGAGAAACACTGGTCTAGGGGAATGGGAAGTACCAGGTCCATTGCAGCTGTAAACTGTCCTACTTTGGTCAAACAGGCAGGACATCAAATGCCAGGATTTCGGAACACAAAGACTACATCTGGTCTTTGTGTTCCGAAATAGAAGGCAATATATAGGCACTTTTAGTGTTCGTGCTTTTCCTATTAGGTTTGGCTAGGGCAACTCGTAATATGGTGGCGGTGTATTCCCGCAAGCTCTCTGGTCAATTTTCACACGAAACGTTTATAGTTTCTGTATTTGGCTTTGAAATGATATTGGATTTAATATCCACTTAATTTATATAATATTGCATGGGAGATGGATAAATGGGCATTTCGAGAAAGCAATAATAGACTGTATACTCAAGGTTAGAAGGATAAATCGGGAGTTCAATGGATAAGTAGTATTATTACGCAGGAACTGCAAAAGGAAAGAAAATATTAAGAGCACATAAGGAAAAAAAAGTACTCAGCAAACTCAGCCATTTAAGATGCCAAAGGAAATCCTAAAGAATTCTTTCAGTATATGGCAAGTAAGAGGAAGAATGGCTATGGAAGGATCATGTTAATTAGTGCTGATGGTGGTGGGGGGGGGGGGGGAAGAGAGTAAGAGAGAATCAAAAAAATACATTACTGAGTGACCACTTGAAAGGGTCTCTCATCCAGGTGAAATTACTGCAGTAACAGATGAATTTGAAGTACTCAGGAGAATGCTAATTCTCAATGCCAATACAGCACTGAGGCTTAGCATTATCCTAATACATTAATCCTAATGCATAAAAGAGTGGCAGCCAATCATAGACTGATCAGTATTTCAGGAGCGATGGTAAAGGTATTGGGAAAGTTAGTCAAAGGAAATCACAAAACTGGTGGCAGACTGAAGAAAAACACTGAATGTTTCAGTAAGAGATGCATGCAGTAAAGTTGTCTGAGAGAAATGAAAAATCAAATGGGTGCATAAGAATATGATACTCTATGTGAGCAGCATGCAGGGTTTTGTGAAGGAAATGCGATGCCTTCATAATGTACTCATTTTTTCCACTAATGGATTCTGAAAGATTTATTAAATGGAACTTTGCCAAACAAATGTGAAACAGTTGATATGAATACAAGAATGGCTGGTGAACATATATCAAAGAGTAGTATATGAAAGGATCAGATTCCAGAAGACAGTAAGTGAATATTGGTGTGTGTTGTAGAGCTCTACACTTGGACAACTGCCATTTAATTTGTACATAAATGACACAGAAAATTATTTGATAAGGAATATGATTTTTAGTGGAACCTGTGGCATGTAATTAAATAATGAAGTAACACATAAAAAACACAGTGAAATCTTTAATTAGTAAAAAGACAGATATTTCGTACTAAAAATAATAGTACATCTTCAGTGTCTGTAACAGTAACAGGAATGGAATACAGGCAAATGTTCGGTGGATCACCTATTAAAATACAATTGTTACCGCGTGCTAGGAAATAACAGAAATAAAAAATTTAATCTATTAAGATAAATGGTTTTTTACATAAGATAAATTTTACATTTATCTTATGTAAAATATATTATAATGTAGTTTATATTATATTTTTTACATTTATCTTATGTAAAAAAACATTTATCTTAAAGATTAAATTTGTTATTTCTATTATTTCCTAGCATGTGGTAACAATTGTATTTTAATAGGTGATCCACCGAACATTTGCGTGTATTCCATTCCTATTACATTACAGACACTGAAGATCTACTACTATTTTTAGTACGAAATATCTGTCTTTTTACTAATTAGAGATTTCACTGTGGTTTTTACGTGTTACTTTATTATTTGATAAGGAATATTCATTTTCCTCTCCTTTTCCCTGATGCAAAACTGGATAGTGTAAAAATTAATCAAGATGTTGTACAGCACTTGTGGGATTATTAAACAAGTAAGATAACTTGAAAAATAATCAAATTCTAAAGCTTTTAGTTGTGAACTGTAGACTGAAAATACACATCATTCAAAGAGGGGGGGGTAAAATAAAAAAAGTTTGAAAACAAGAAGAAAATCTTGGAAACTAGGTGGCAAACTATGAAGAAAACACTGAATGATTCAGTAAGAGAGGCATGCAGTAAAGTTGTCTGCAAGGAAAGAAAAACCAGAAGTCCATGGTGAACCCAACAGTAAGTCATCAAGTGCTCGAAGAGAATATAGAGAAAAATGTAAGAAAGAAAAGCAAGATGTGAAAAGTCAGGGGAAAGATTTTTACAAGAGTTCAGAAGATAAATATCAGAGATGAGACAATCAGAAATGATAAAGATTAGATGAAAACTGAATATACAGATATATGTCTAGAACTATTACTTTGAAAGATTGCTAAATGAATCAAGAAATAACAGAACAGCAGGAAAATATTCAAGAAGGAGAACATAATCAAGAGTATCTATCAATACCTCATGAAGACAAAGCTCTCAAAAACTTCAAATGTGGAAAGGCAGCTGGAGTAGATGATATTTGGCCAGAAATGCCAAAACATGGAGATATACAAGTTTCAGTGGCTGCACTTCATAATACAGAGAACATGGTCAGACAGTCAAATTCTAGATATTTGGGTGGAGCTCTTATAGTGCCAGTCTGTAAAAAGGGTAATAAAGCTATTACAGAATTACAGTAGAATTTGCCTATTCAGTGTTCCAAGTAAAATTTATACACACATACTTAACAAGAGGCTAAGAAAAGTGGATAAGAAACATGAAAAAAAGGTTCAGGACCAACCAGAGGTTGTTATAAGTAGATTTTCTCACCAAAACAAATACTTGATAAATCATGAGAATGCATTGTACTCTGTTATCTGTTATCATTGTGTTATCTGAACTGTATAGATAATGGCATCTTTGGATGGTGGATTTTTCCATATATGCTCTAATGATATTATATCATCATTATCATCATCAAATTCCTGACAAGTACACTCAAGGGGAGTACAAGATATTATGAAAAAATTACATTACTAACTTCCTATCAACAATTTTTCCTCCAAATTAATCTGTCAAGACTCCAACATTATCAGATCTTATGTTTATGTCTTCTAAGCACTTTTTACTATATCAATACACCTATATTTTGGTCTTCCTCTGGGTCTTTTTCCTGCCAACCTAGCAGAGAACACTTGTTTGGCAAATCTTTCCTCTCCCATTCTGTTTATGTGACCATACCACCTGAGATTAGCTCTGCTAACACATTCCTAGATGCTAAGAAATTCAAGTTCTTGACTAATATCCTCATTTTTAATATCATACTGCCATTGATGCTATCTGTTCACGCCCCTAATCTTTCTCAGGACTCTCATATCTATGGTCTCTAGTCTTTGGTCAAGTGTTTTATTTCTAACCCAGCTCTAAGATCCATACATTAAAATTGGTTTGAACATTGTCTCATATACAGCTAATTTAGTGTTTTGACTAATTTCTCTCTTATTCCATATAAATTTATTCAGTTGACTTCCTACCATATTGACTTTGTTGATTCTGTTGTCTATTTCTATATTTAATTCACCGTCTTCACTAAAAATTGTGCCTAAGTAGCTGAAATGTTGTACTTGTTCTATAGGTTCTCCATTCACGATGCAGTTGATATTTTCAATGTTTCTTTCTATTTTCATTGTTCTTGTCTTGTTATTGCTGATTTTCATACTATATTTGTGTAGTGTTCAATTTTTTCCAAAATGCCTCTAACATTTCAAAATGCCATTGCTATACCTTATGTTAGAGGCATTTTTGGCCAAGTTGTGCTTACCAATACCAAAAACTCCTCAACCTTATTTCGAATACTTCTGGCATTAGTATACATAAACTGCAATATCCCTTTCATCCCACAACCTCTCTTACACCTTGTGTTCCTTAGCCCGCTAAAGTTAACCTGGGGTGCTACATTCATTAAGCCACCCATCACTCGCCTAGAACTGTATGCCCATGTGTTGTGCCAGTTTTTCAGTAGCTGACCTTAGTTCAACACCACAAACGACAATGCTACTAGACCGCTGCTGAATTAACCACTTGTGAACTTCTAAATTCTTATGCTTGGCCAACTTCACGTTTCTTATCTGCACAGTGAAACCACTTTTGGAGTTCTCAATGCTATATTTTAGCAAAAACTGAGTAGTTTGTCTTTATTTTTGTGTATGTCCAAAACTGTTTGCTTTTTCACCCCGTAAAGTTCGCAAAGATGAGCAACAGATGCACCACTTTCCAACTTACTTATTAACTCAAGTTTCTGTGCTATCGTCAAGTGTACTCTTTTTCTTTTAACTCTAGGCATATTAATTGATATCAATTATGACTAATAACGGTTTAACTAAAAATTACTCCAGCAACAGCCTAAACATCACGTATTTTACGCACGCTATGCTACCAAATCAAAACGTGCGTGAACTATTAAGAGTACGCACAAAATATCACAAATATATCCGAAGACACAATTTATAAACACTGCCAATCGCTTCTGATTAACCGTCGTATTATTATTTTTTTTTATTAATTATTTCATTATCTGTATTTATTTGTCAAATTATGTCTGTTAAATCCGAAGTCTGTTGAATCGGGGTAGTTAAATCGAGAGTTTAATGTATTGTTTTTATTCTTTAGGGCAGAAAAAAGTTTAATTTAAGCCTCCATATTGGGAAGATGCTAATGTAGTGGAAAGAGGTGGAAAAAATAATCCCAATGCATAAAGGAAGATCCAAGACAGAAAATAAGTAAAGTATAGGCCAACAGCATCTAAGGAGTTGTGGTATTGGAGAAATTGGTGAAAGATAGAATTCAGGATTGGGTGGACATTAATGTGATACTTTATAAAGGGCAATGCTTGTGAAGTGTAGGTCTTGCCTTTATAATTTGCTTACTTTTTATAATAAAGTGACAATGAATTAAATATGGAAAATGGCTACTCAGTAATACTGATAGACTTTGCAATGGTATTTGAGAAGATTACACATAGAACTCTGTAACATAAATTGGAGCAAATGGGAATAGATATAAATCTGGTCATTTGAATTAGAGAGTGGCTGATGAACACATATCAAATAGTGGTTTATGGAGAAGTTGAGTGCAGGAGACGGCAGGTGACCAGTGGTGTACCACAATGTACCACTTGGTCCTTTGTTGTTTAATTTGTACATCAATGATATACGAAATGATTCGATGGGAAATATTCTGTTGTTTGCTCATGATGCAAAACTGGGCAGAGCAATAGTCAATGAAGATGATGTAAAGATCCTGCAGTATAACTTAAGCAGAATGGTCGTTTAGGCAAAGTTAAATGGCTATCAATTTAATGTGTCCAAGTGTAAGGTGATGCACTTAGGGAAGAGATCAGAAGCTGTGTGTACTATATTGATGGAACTGAATTGCAGGAAAATTATGAAGGCAGGGACTTGAGGGTGACTATGGATAGGAGGTTGAAGTTTAGAGAGCATACTCTAAACTTCAAAGCAACACGTCAGATTATGTGGTTGTTGCCAGCACACTAACAAGCAAGGATAGAGAAGTTATTGTTCTTCCTTGTAAGACTTTAATAATGCCACATGTGGACTTCTGTGAGAAGATCTAGACACCCAGATTCTGTGGGAATGAAGTTGTAGTAGAGAGGATGCAAAGGCAAGTGACAAAGAGTATGGCAGATTTGTGTAATGTTCCCTATGAGAATAGATTGATCTGTGGGCTTCAAAAACTAGCTGATAGACAAAAGCAAGGAAAATGATAGAAGCATATAAGTTATTAAGGGTTTTTATAGGATGGAAACTGAAGACTTTTTTCAGTACATGGCAGGAAGAAAGAGGGGTCAACCATGGAAACTGCATAAGAGTGTAGTTAGCACAGATGTAAGGACTAGAATTTTTGCTAGGATGGTGATGAATGGGTTGCCAGAGGTGGTTGCGAGTACTTCATCATTGAATGAGTTTAAGTAGAGGTATGATATAATTGGTATTTTATGAATAATGATCTCCCATGATGAATCTTCTGACTTCATGAAGATACCTGTAGTAATAATAAAGCTATTTTATGTTTCAATCAAATTTTTGTTTATTAATTATTTACTGACTGTCTTTCAATATACTTTTTTCTTGAAATTAGAGCATTTTTGATAAATTACTAGTATTACCTGCATTTATGAAACTATCAAATTAAAGGTAACTGAAAAGTCAGTAAATATGTAGTTTCTAGGCCCTCGTGATGGTCTAGATCCAGTTTCTCAAACTTTTCCTACGACGGAACACTTCACAAACCCTGAAATTCTAAACACCTTGATTAGAGTCAAGTATCATCAGTCTCATATTCAATGTAAAGCTAAGCGCACACTATCGATGCAGCAGGCTGTATCACATCGCAAAAATGCAACAGTGCACACTACAGGCATGCCGGGCTGCAGTGTATCATATTGACCTTGCTTGTGACCGCACATTTCCTAGAATAGATACCTCTGTACTTTGTCGTGCTTGGAGGTGTAAACAACCACGGGCAGCTGAGTCAAGGCCAGTGCATGCTGGCCTTAACAGAACAATCCACACACAAAGTGAGGAGCGTCTGATTTTTAAACATGTCTGAATTTGTTGCAGCATTTAAAACCATTCCAGGCTCATAATAATTTTGATAATTTTTCACAGAACGCTTATTCACTTTTCAGGGAATACTGGTGTTCCGTAGAACATAGTTCGGTAAACTCTAGTCTAGATGATGGAGAGGATCTGCTGCTAAGTAGATAAGGTGCCTAAGTATCGCTTCAAGATCTATATGTTGTTGCTTTTTTTTCCCCTCCAATTATTTTGATATTTTCAGCAAGTTTCCATCACTGCATCCACAGAGGATGCCAGCTTCTCGCCTTTCATACTCTGTCTGGATTTGTCTTGCAGCTGCAAGCATGCACATGCTTTGCTGAATTTATTTGTGTTCATAAAGATGCTTTGGTGACCAAGAAAAATACTGGAATAGTAATTTATTAGCTGAATAAATTTAGATGGCAATTACTATCTGTAGATGTGTTTTTTTCCATTAAACAGCAACATGAGTGATAATCAACATCCAAATACCCATACTAGATTAGTGAACAAATGCATGACTGAAATATATATATTTTAGTGCACAAAATAAACAGTGTTTTAACAGCGGACATTTATTTTTCAAATGGCTTTTAGGGTAGCATATGCTTACATAAAGTAGCATTTTGAAAAAACAGAACATTAGCAAATTTTATTTTCAAACCAAACTATACCACACTAAAAACAGAATAATATTGTATACAACAGAAGCAATAGTGAAATAGAAGATATTTCACATTGGCCTTTGTGACTTTGAACTAAGTGCAATATAGTTTGACTGAAACTCTTCTAATAGAATGATGGAAACTAAAACCAAATAATGTTAAAAAAAAACTTGTAATTATTGAAGTGCCATTAAATAGCCTACATATACAAAACAAATTAATTGCGCAACCAATGTCAAGAATCTCAGGTGGCAAAATACAGAACAAAGTGGCTCCAAATTTTTAATTTGGATATATAAGGCACTTGGTTAACTGAGGTTGGTTTGGATAATGGAGATTTCAATTAATTAAAAGTATGTGTAATTTGAGTTGTAAGTCAGCAGATAGAATTAAAGGAAGTGGGTACAAGAAGATGGTTCAATGATATCAGGTGAGAGGCAAGGTTTACATTATCTCCAGTTATTTATTATCTACATTTAGCAAATAAAGAGCACAGTTGAATTTGTAAGTGAATTTTTAGTGAAGATGACAAAATAAATATTTGAAAACAGACAAAATAAGCAAAGCTGGTATGGTAGTAAGTCAAATGAATAAATTTGCATGGAATAATGCAAAAGACTAAAACTGTTGAAATAAATTTGGTATGAAAATCAGCAAAAACAAGACAATGACAATGAAAATAAGCAGAAACATTGAAAATATCTACTGCATTGTGAATAGAGAACACATAAAACAAGTAAAACATTTCAGCTACCTAGGCACAAATTTCAGTGAAGATGGTAAATTAAATATGGAAATAGACAACAGAATTAATAAAGCTGGTATGGAAGGAAGTCAACTAAATAAATTTATATGGAATAAGAGAAAAATGAGTCAAAATACTAATGTAGCTTTATACAAGACTGTTCAAACTAATTTTAACTTATGGATTTGGTTTATTATCACAGCAAAGCATAAGATAGAGGCCATAGATATGAGAGAATTCTGGAAAACATCAGGGGAATGAAGAGATGGCATAAATGAGAGAATCATATAAACAAATGAAGATGTTAGAAGGAACTCAAAGTTAATAGCAGTTAAGTATGCTTGAGCAAGAGTTAATCTAAGGTGGTATAAGATGGTCACTTAAACAGAAAGAGGGGAAAGGTTATCAAAACAGGTGACTGATACCAAAATGGTAGGAAAGACCCACAGGAAGATCTATATCTAGGTGGATTGATGCAGTCAGAAGACTGATTTAACAAAAGCTAATTTAGAGGAAATCGTTAACAGGAAATTAGTAATTCATCACAGTATTCTGCATACTGCTTTGAGAGTACATATCAGGAATTGATAATGATCTTATTCTCCAACAGAATGTGTATGCACGTGAAAATAACAATTAGCAGGTGTGTGAAATATGGAGGATAACAGTGACTAACCTTTGATTGTGGTGCTGATCTCATGCACTTAATGATAAACTGTACTTAATCGTTTATCACACTACTGAGTATATAAAGTGACATAAGAGTATTTAGGCTAAGGTGCTGGTTTACATTAATGTTGCTTAACTGGAATAATTTACAACAAAAAAGAGAAATAATTAAACAACAGGTTTAACAGATTTCAATATTTTGTCTCAGTCACAAAGACATCATCAGGAATACAACGTTAAAACTGTAATAACACAAATAAAAACACACAAGAAACAGTGGAAGAAATGAGGCAGAATAAATGAAGATTAAAGTCCTATGAGGGATACCCTCTAAGGGTGCTGCTGGCTAGCCTTAAATGTTGAGCAGCAGGCCTAAGAATTAAAGTTTTCCAAATTTTGGGAAGTTTAATAAAACTATATTTATTAAGATTAGGCTGGTTTTTTAGGTCTGCTATGATGCAGCATAATGGTTTTCTTCCATCTGATTCTCTGTAAGGTATTCAAAACATGGTCTGCTAGACCTGATTGACCATAGCTCTAAACAGATGCATTTTTTGTGTTCTTCTAGACAGATGTTAGCAGATCTCCCATTCTGACCATAATATGATAATTTGCAAGAACAATGAACCTTGTAAATGTTGGGGAGGAAAGGTGACAATGTCAAAAAATTATCTATAAATTATCTGTCTCTTCCACTTACTCACATCTCTCTCAACATAAAGACTACAGTAATGCCATTACCATTCCTTATATCCAGGCACTTCTGAAAAATTAACCAGAATTTTGAAGAAATATAATCTCTGCACTGCTTTCAAACCTCATTTGAAGCTGGCTTTCCTTCTCCACTCTCCTAAGGATCTGCTTCCTCCCATCTTTATTCTAGGTATTTACACAATTTTTTTTTAAAATCCCAGCTTAATGCTTGACATGTTCCGGCCTATTTTCACAGTTTTTATTGTTTTATTGATTATTTTCATGCCAAATTTGTTACAGCAGTTATTCGATTTAGTTACAGAGTGCTGAAGATTTGTAATGGACTTATTTAAGAGTATACACTTTACCAGTTCGCTGTGTGGATAATGTACCTGTTCTCTAACCAACAGGCATATTGCTGATGTCTGTTAATGTCTTTAAATAAGGGGGATTATTATCACCACCATCCTGCATGTTCAAGGCCTGGTGGTTTGAAAAAGTTTCACATTTGGTTCCTAGAACATATATCTTTACTTCTTCTCTCCTCAACCAAATAGCTGGTGGATAGAAATGTTACTTTACAAAAGAATAATTATTATTATTCCCAAGGGAGGCTATATATCATCAAACCAGCTATCATATCTTCTCTTACACTCATTCATACTACTGTGTAGATGCCCTCACTAACTCGAAAGGCAAACTATTCCACTCACTCAATGCTCAGTGAGAGAAAAATCTAGCTCCTATCCCTTTCTTAACCATGAACAAACTTAACTTACATGGATGTCCCCGTGTTTTCTCTTTTTTTTTCTCTCTCTCTCCTTCCATATAACAAAAAATTTCACCAGATGATATCCTATACCATCCATTCAGAAGTCTGGAAACCGCTATCATATTACCCCTCTTTCTTATGTTAGAAAGTTTAGATAGAATAGTCCAGTCCATATACTTGCAATGTGGCTTCATAATTTGAATTCCATAATTGTGATATAATCTTTGTAATTCTTCTTTGCACCCTTTCCACAGCTTCCTTATCCCTTTGGAAACCAGGAGACCAAATCTGCATCAATAGTCCACAGGCAGTCTTATCAAGGTCTTGTAAAGAGGCAAAATGACATCCTTAAATTTTCATGCCGGCTAGGGCGTTGCCCGGTTAAACAAGGCCCCAGTTGTTTTCACCAGGGAAACAGGGTGAACAGCAAAAAGTCAGCTACTGGAACAAATCTGAAAGCACACCCCAACTCAACATCAGAGTTAAAGATCGGTACTATCAACATAAGAAGCCTGAATGGCAAAGAAATGGAGCTAGCTGAGGAATTAGATAAGTACCAGATCGACATAATAGGGGTGACTGAAACAAAAAAGAAAAAAATGGTGAGATCTTTCTGATCAGATGACTGAAACAAAAACTGGTGAGATCTTTCTGAGCAATAAATACAAAATGTTATATTCAGGCAATGACAATCAAGGAAAAGAAGGAGTAGCAATTGTATTCAACACTAAATATGAGGCTAATCTTCTTGAATGGCTGGCAGTCTCAAGTAGAGTGATGTAGGCAAATATCAGAATGGGGAATTGGACAATGAGACTTATTTGCACCTATGGTCACACAGAAGGCTCTACTAAGGTAGAAGTGGAGGAATTTTTTAATGCTTTAGAAAAAGCAACTGACACAATGAAAAGGAAAATTTGGTCCTTGTTGGGGATCTAAATAGCAGAGTAGGAAATGATTGTTAGACATACAAAAATATTTTGGGAAAATTTGGAGAAAAGAGCAAAGCTAATAATAATGGCAAATACCTGTTGGATTTCTACTCAGGACATGGACTCGTTATTACTAACACCATGTTCAAACATAAAAATGTGCACAAATTCACATGGAGAGAAGAGGCAAGGAATAAGAAAAGTCTCATTGACTATGTTATTGTTGATAGTAATGTTTTCTCCCTTTTGCAGGACACCAAAGTGTACAGAGGATTTGAAATTGGAAGTGATCACTATTTAGTATTGAGCAGGATAAAATTGAATTTCATATTGAAAACAATAACATGTAAGAAAGTTTTAAAGCAAATAAAATTTGAGCAGGCTCTCAGATGTGAGCCGTAGACTAAAATACACAAAGATTATTGAAGAAAAAATGAAAGAGTTTGAGAACAGGAACCAAACTTTAGAGATTCAGTGGCAAGCCTTGAAGAAAACCTTGATTGATTCAGCCAGAGAGGAATGTGGTGAGGTTGTCTGCAAGGATAGAAAAATCAGAACTCCATGGTGGACACAGGAAGTTAAAGAGGCAGTGAAGGAAAAGAAGAAAGCATATTAAAAATTCCTGGCAAATAAGTCAGCTGGTGCTCTTAGAGAATACAGAGACAAATGTAAGAAAGCTAAACGAAAGTCATGGGAGAACTTTGGCAAGAACATAGAAAATAAATATCAAGAAGGTGGCAAAATATTTTCGAGGTTATTGAAGAAGCTTAGAAATGGAGAAAAGAGTACTGTAAAAGGAGTTAGAGATGATAAAGGTGACATGAAAATGGGAGAAAAAGATATCCTTGAAGTATGGAGTAATTACTTTGAGAAATTGCTAAAGGAAACAAGCAGTGATTAGCACAGTGGTAAAAAAACACTCAACAGTAAAAATCGTGCCTAAGTAGCTGAAATGTTTACTTGTTCCACAGGTTCCCCGTTCACAACATAATGACATTTTCAACAATTCTACCTTTTTTCATTATCTTTTTCTTTTTAATGCTGACCTTCATACCATATCTATTACAACAGTTATTCAATTTAGTCAGGGACTCTTGCAAAATTGTAGCGGATTTATTGAAAAGTATAACATCGTCCGCAAAAAGCAAAGAGCTGACAGTAACATCTCCAATTTTGATATCATGTTTAATACCACTTTCCTTCATAATGTGATCCATATAGACAATGAATAACAGAGAGGATAATGTACATCCTTGTCTCACACCAGATTTAACATTAAACCATCTTCATGTACTTCCTTCAATTCTAACTACTGACTTACAACTGAAATAAAGACTAAGTATTGCTTTATATAATGCCCCATTGACACCATATAACTGTAGCATATTGAATAGCTTCTCTCTTGGCACCTTGTCATATGCCTTTTCCAGATCGACAAAACTTAAATACAGATCTTTGTTATATTCCCATGCTTTCTCAACTATTTGTGGTAAAGTGAAGATCTGATCCTGAGAGCCTCTATTTGGCCGGAATCCAGCTTGTTCTTCACCAAGTTTTTTTTCTACAATTCTTCTCAACCGTTTCTCAAGTATACTTGCATATATCTTACCATGAACACTCAGTAGGGAAATACCTCTGTAATTCTCACATTCAGTTTTATTTCCTTTTTTATATATGGGTACTATGAGAGCTCTACTCCAATCATCAGGAATTCGTCCCTCTGCCAATGCCTTCTGAACTATACAGTTGCAGCCACTGCAAGACTTTTATACCACCATACTTCAGTATTTCTGGTCGAATATCATCTGCCTTTCCACATTTCAAGCCTTTGATGGCTTTTTCTACACGTATGGATATATATTCCTGACTGTATGCCTGTTGAGTGTTTTTTTACCACTGTGCTAATCACTGCTTGTTTCCTTGAAGATGGTAAATTAAATATGGAAATAGACAACAGAATGAACAAAGCTGGTATGGTAGGAAGTCAATTGAATAAATTCATATGGAATAAGAGAGAAATTAGTCAGAACACTAAATTTCTGTATACAAAATATAAAGCTGTATGCAAGACAGTGTTCAAATCAATTTTAACTTATGGATCTGAGAGCTGGGTCAGAAGTAAAACACTTGACCAAAGACTAGAGACCGCAGATATGAGAGTCCTGAGAAAGATTAGAGGGGTGAACAGATGGTATCAATGGCAATATCATATTAAAAATGAGGATATTAGGAAAGACCTTGACATTGTCAGCATCCAGGAAAGCATTAGCAGAGCTAATCTCAGGTGGTATGGTCACTTAAACAGAATGGGCGAGGAAAGATTAGCAAAACAAGTGTTCTCTGCCAGGTTGGCAGGAAAACGACCCAGAGGAAGACCAAGATATAGGTGGTTTGATAGGGTACAAAGTGCCTTAGATGACATAAATATAAGAACTCATTATGTTGGAGTCTTGACAAGTAACAGACTGATTTGGAGGAAAATTGTAGATAGGAAGTTAGTAATGATGTAAATTTTTCATGTAGTACTATCATATCCTGTACACCCCTTGAGGCTACATGGTAGGAATTTGATGATGATTACAAGTCAAAATTCTTCAACATAGCAATTATTCTCTGAGTCGTATTTGCAATTTTTGTTATGTGACCCTTGAAATTCCTATCCATCATTATGCCAGGATCTCTAGCCTCATTAGTTTCATGTAGCATAACCCTGCTAATATAATATGCCGTTGGAAACTTTGCATGATAGCGCATAACTTTAGACTTACTAACATTAAACTGACAACCCTTTTCATTTGCCCAAATTTCCAGTCTATTCAAATCATTCTATAAGTGTTGGATATCAATAGCATCCCTGATTGCCCTGTCTATCTTTGCATCATCATCAAACAGCAGCAAACAACAGACCTTTCCTGGTGTCATTAATGTAGAGATTGAACAACAATGGCCCCAAGTACAGACCTCTGGGATACACCATTGGTCACCTTAAATCTGGCATATTCACACTGACCATATGCCACTTTTTGATATGTCTGTCAACCATCCACTGATCCAAGTCAAGTATTTATATTCCAATCCCATATTCTCCAGTTTATGCAACAGCCTTTCGTGTGGTATCCTCTCAAATGTCTAAGCAATCCATTTCCTTTATCCAACTCGGCTGTAACATTGTTATAAAATATTAGCAAATTGTTAATCATCACCTTCCTTTAGTAAACCCAAGCTGTTCCTTGAAGAGTATAGCTTGTTTGTCCACCCATTTCTGTATGCAAGTTCTTACCAACTTCTCCAAAATCTTCACTACCACACCAGAGATACCAATAGGTTGGTAGTTCAACACATCGGTTTTTTGTACTACTCTTGTACAAACCCTATGGATACATTCAGATGCCACCTCAGTTAACCACTTTTTCAAAGATTCCCATTGACTGCTGATATCTTTCCCATTCAGCAACTGATACCATAGGACCAAAGACAGTATTCTCTTAAGTTTATTAGCTTTCTGCACAATAGTCGTTACTTTTCTGGCACTTTATATATACACCACCTCTGACTCTTATTCTCACAATATTCCTTCCACATAATCTTCTTATGGATCTCTTCCTTAACATGTTCACGACATGGCGATTGTAGCTCTCTTGATGTGAACCTGACCATCTGGTGCCATGGCACTTGGCAATATCATTCCTGTGTCATCAGACACACCACTTTTTGTGATGGTTTCTTCGATCGTAACTCATCCCACATTATGGAAAGGGGCGTAAGTATCTAGGGTGGGGTGAAGAATACGTGATCCTATAAACTCTAGACTTTCAGATTTGTATTTAAAATGGTAATAATTAAAAAAAAAACTCATGAATAGATGAAAAGGGATTTGTTTGCAAAATATAAATGACTAACCAATAAGAAACAGCAACTGTATACATTGCTAGCTAAGTAAATAACTATTGAGGGGCAGGGCTTATCATATGTCCCTCAAACATGTCCCTCAGAAGTATACAGCATAGACTCAACCAAAACCTTTTGTTGTACAGCCAAACACAGTATCTAAATAAAAACAAATACCCTAACATTTGTTCAAATTTTCAATTACCATATATTTTCACGTATAATACGAACTAGAAATTTTGTTTGAAAACTTAGCCCTAAAATGCCATGTCCACGTATAATACGATCTGTTAATCTTGTTCCCTAACATTATAAATAAAACAATACGAATTAAAGAAATATTTATTTTAAAACAAAATGTCAAAATCCTTTAAATTCTTCTTCATCTTTTGAGTCAAACATTTCATTAATAAATCATCTGTAGGCATTGCGTCATCAGTGTAGTAGTTGTCGTCATCGTCAAAAGTCAAGACTGTCTTTTTGCTTACGCCAAAGTCTAATATTACTCTCTGCTACAACAAATTCTCTCATAGCAACATTGTTATGTTCTTCTGCAAACTGCACGACACGCAATTTAAATCCTGCTTCAAAAGATGAACGTTTATTACTTTTCTGTTGGCTGCTTTTCAGGCTAGGTTTGTTTAACGAATAATATTTAAAATGAACTGTGGTTAAACCGATATAATTGTGCTAATATCCCGCCCCCTTGGCGGGATATTAGCACTACTTACATTACTGGCTTTATGCGCGCTCGGTCGCCGAATGCGAGTGGGTCAAATAGATTTGGTTGCATAGGCATTAGGTAGTATATACTGTGTGTGTGTAAGTCTAATAAGATGTTATATTTTTTAAGATTCGCATATAATGCGAACCCCTAACTTTAGACCATAAATTTTTCGCATTATACGTGATAATATACGGTACATGAAATAAATGTCTGCTCGATTGCATTTGAAATTTTCAATGTCATTAAGGCAGATCATAAATGCTAACTTCAAATAATATTCTACCAAAAGAGTTGCACCTAACATGCTGTATAAGCTTTGTGTTGTTATTAAAACACTTAAGGAATTGAACAACGTAGTTAAGGATATAAATTAAATTAAACTTTAATAAATATTTTCCGATATTTCGGCAACGTCACGTTGCCATCTTCTAAAGGAACTTACAAAAAAAGTTACGTGCACGTAGGCACTACAACACAGAAACTGGGAATGAAGAGATGAAGCTATTGTTCTCCTAACAGTCCAGATGGTGCCCTCTAGCGGGCTAAGTAGGTGTTCTTGGCCGTTGGGCTGAAGGTCTGCTGATGTAGGCCTCCCAAATTTGGGGCAGTCGCATACAACCAAATTTGTTGAGGTTTGGAGAATTTCTTAGGGCTGAGGCTGATTCCATAAAGTCTTTCAAATTTATATTTGCTACAGTGTATCACTGTAGCTTTCTTCCACCGTATTCTGTGGCGCGTATCCAGAGCATGGTCCGCAAGTCCAGAATGACTGTATTTGTGAAAATGGATGTAGTCCTTGTGTTCCGAAATTCTGATATTTGCTGTCCTGCCTGTTTGGCCAAAGTAAGACAGTTTACAACTGCAAGGGACCTGGTAAACACCAGGTAGGTCTAGGGGAAGTGGTTGGTCTTTAGTGGAGTGGATAAGGGATGCCAATTTTCTGTAAGGTTTGTAACAGGAGGTCAGGTCATATTTTTTTAAGATTTTGGTAATTTTTTCTGAGGTGCCTCGGACGTAGGGAATGGTGATGGATTTAGAGTAATCCTTGTTGTGGAGGGGGGGGGGATCTGTGGTTTGTGGGTTCTAATATTTTTTGGATTTTTTTGGGGGGTAGCCATTGGCTGAGAAAGTGTTGAGGATGTGATTTAGTTCAGTGTTTAGGGCCAAGTCGTTTGAACAGATTAGTTTAGCCCTGTTGTATAGTGTTTTCACTACTCCATATTGTTGTGAGGGGGGATGGTGGGATTGTTGGTGAATGTATCTGCCTGTATAGGTGGGTTTTCTGTAAACTGAGAGAATCAAGGATCCATTAGGCTGGCGGGTGACTAGTGTGTCTAGGAAAGGGAGGTTGTTGTTTTCCTCTTTTTCCAGAGTGAATTTGATCCTGGGGTGTTGGTTGTTTAAGTGTGTTATATCCTTAACTACGTTGTTCAATTCCTTAAGTGTTTTAATATTGCATAACCAACGTATAAGCCTGTCTACAAGAAGCTTTGTGTTGGTGAGCCCACCCAATGCAGAAGTGGCATACAGACAGTAATGAGAAGTCTTGTCGGTATGATAAATGTGCAAAACAATTCCTAATGTAAATTAGGAATTGTTTCACTCCCACCCTATTTATTCTTTGAACCCATCTGTGATATCACGCGTCATACCACAGACCGTGATAGCAACAGCCATCAATGTTTCAACATGCATACAGTAAAGAATTTACTGTTTGTATTCTGGTGTAACAGTAATGAAGTTATCAAAAACATCTAATATATGTAATTAATTGTTAATAAGCTTTTGTTGTGTAAAACTTATGTACCAGTGCCCCTGATGATGCAAGTCTTATGACTTACGAAATTTTTAGGGTTTTAATTGCTTATTTTTTTATTAAACTCTTTATTTACATCATAATGTGGTCTCAATACCAAAAACTTCCCACAGAATTTGCACCCTGTCACACATTTGATTTAACATCAAACCATCTTCCTGTACTTCTTTCAATTCTAATTGCTGACTCACATCGTAAATATAGACTCTGTATTGCTCGATATAATGTCCCATTTACACCACATAACTGTAGCATTTGAAGAGCTTTCCTCTTGTCACCTTGTCCAGATCTACAAAACTTAAATACATATCTTTGTTATATTTCCATGATTACTCAACTATTTGTCCTAAAGTGAAAACCTGATCCTGACAGCCTCTAAAGCTTCTCTTCCACAATAGAGAAATACAGTGGTATCTCGCTAATCCGAACTAATAAAAGCCGTGCTCGTCGGGATTAGCGAATCCCCCCCCCCCCCCAAGAGACAACAATAACTAGCGTTTAAGACAAAAATAATCAGATTCTAATGGTACATCAATTTAATTCTGTAAATAAATGAAGTAATTGACAGAAAAAAAGCTACTGTACTGTAATGTAAAACTTAAAAAATAATACCGTACAAAAGTTTATTTTGATAAAAAATTTAGTTTGTATGTACCTGTATTGTTGAGGATTCTGATTTAATAAAATTACATAGTTCTGTACATAATTAATTTGCATAAAAAATATCACTTTCTTTTACACAACACAAAAAAAAGTTTCACAAAATAACACAAAAAAAGTTTTTCTATTTCTTTGTAAAAAAGTCACTGATTTCTTTTGCTTCTTGGAAGCTAAACTTTTTTCGAATGCTTCTCGGAGCTGCATTAGCAATAAAATTTTATGGAATGGCATATCATTCTGCTTAGCCCATTCTATACACATATTAATAAAACTGTCAACTGCCTCTTCATGTTTTACTTTTTGAATTTTTTGAAATTTCCTCTTTTGGTGTATCACCTTAGTTATCTTGGTAAATTCTAGAAAGCCACAGTTTTTTCCATGACGCTCGAATTGCTTCAGATTCGATGGCTTCCCAAGCAAACACGAACATACAATAAATCAAAATAGGCCTACAGTATAACCGTCCAATCGACAGTATGAAAAAAATACTGTACTGTAATAATAATAAAATGAATAATAATAGTTAAAATAATAATAATTAAATAAAAATAATAGTACACAAAATAATAATACGCAATAAATAAAACTTTTTTTCTTTCAAACCGTAGTTCTGATTACTGGAGGGTTCAGATTAGCGAGATACCACTTCTGTAATTCTCACATCCAGTTTTATTTCTCTTTTTATAGATGAGTAGCATGGGAGCTCTACTCCAATCATCCAGAATTCAATCCCATGGGCCTTCTGAATTATGCAATGCAGTCACCGTAAAACTTGTATACCTCCATATATTTTGTTTTTCATCTGTAAACTATCATTTACCTTACTTTCCTCTTCTGGGGAAACAAAAAAACATGCTGTTCAAGTTCTAGGCACTACTTACCCGAAGAACTTTACAGAAGTATCAAATCTATCTAACCTTACAATACTGTTTACAAATTTGAGTGGAGCACCAGAACTTGTCTAAAATCTGTTACATTTCTCATTACTTTGAGGACATAACAGCAGACAGTCTTTTTTTGTATTTGTTTATTTATTTTACAGGTGCTTCTCCATGGGGAACTTTTCAACCAAATTATCTTTTATAATCCTTCCATTTTCATCTAAAGCAATAAAAATATGAGCTACAGCTATCAACATCTGTGTTTCAACTGCAATTTGACTAAATATGCCTTTCTTTCAGCCATTCTGTTCATTGGAATCTTACCCATGTTCAAAAAATAACTCAGTAGGTTTCTTCTCATGTTACAGTTGAAGAACCAAATTCTCTTGAATATGATTAAGAAAAACAAGATACAATATATAATTCATATACAAATTTTAAGGTAAAAGTTAAAATATTCATTCATTCACACATACAGTCATTCATAATTATTATGAAACTAAATTTAAAACAATTTTCAAGCAATGTAGAAATAATCAGTATATGAAATTTTATAAATCTTTCTTAAGATTAAACAGAAATAGGAGTTTAATAAAACTGTTGTTCCCAAATCAAATTATTGCCAAATTATTAAAACAAGAAAGACAGCTGAAAAATTTTCAAATCACTAATAATTTTCTTTTCAACAAATGCATTTGTTCAGAAGTATTCACCTTAAAATTAATAACCGGAATGATAAATAATCAACAAGGACATCTAATCCCATGTTCTCTTCATTAAGAAACTCTCGAACCCACCTATAAAACAAAAATTACATCAGTTTACATAGCTAAATAAACAAGATAAATATAATATATTTTCTAACATGGAAGGTTAGGTGTTGATCGTTATTCATTACTTATGTTAATGGTATCACAACACCAAATCAATTAATTATAGAAAAAAAGATGTTTATTAACTATATTTAGGCTTACATTTTGCTGATTTTCCATCTGCCATCTTGAGAGCACATTACATGTTGCAGTCAACACATGAAAGTAAGTGAAACGATTCAAATTGTAATGGACAAAAGATTTGAATTCCTAATTTGGCCTGCTCTAATGTTGTAAAAAACAAAGTATTACAGATATGGGGGAGTTGATCTTAAGTAATGTGCTCAGGTTAGGAGAATGCTTCACAGCCATGGCTGACTCTAAAAATAATCTTTCTGACCTGCAACAACTTCTATAAAGCACATCAGTTTTCTTCCATCTAATCCTGCGTAAAGGGGTATTCCAGTCCAGAATTGTCATAATAATGATAGCGAATGTATTTCTCATGTTCTCTAAGGCAGATGCTAACATCCCTTTTGTCCATTATAATTTGAACTGTTTCACTTCCTCTTTGTCATGTGTTAAATGTAATATGTAACGTGCTCTGAAGATGCCGGTTTGAAATCTAGCAAAATATAAGCAAGTTAATAAATATCTTTTATATATATATATAAATTAGTTGGTTTGACATTATAACTATTAAAATAAGTTATAAATAAAATATTTTCATTGAGAATATTTCACTAGAAAGAAATTTAAAAAAAAAATACTTATCAGAAAAAAGCAATGCTCAGCACTTTAATGCTGTTTTATTTTAACAGTACTGAGATATATAGAAATATTCAGATCTTAAGATATAAATGAACTGAATAAGTGTTGTTTAGCAGAAAGTTGACTAATCATGATTCAGTCATACTTTATCAACTATACATCATTTTCTCCTCCCCCCCCCCACACCCTTTTCAAGGAATACATCACAAGCTGCTTGAAAGAAAACTTTGTAGCAGAGCTAGCACAGCTTCAGACATAGGCTATGTTGACCCATTCAGTACCATATTCAAGTATACAGGGAATGTTTTTTTGACTATTTAAAAACTGAGCAAAACTGATTATACTATATTGAAGGGCATGAACTCTACTCTAAAAACAGATGTCATGAAAATAATCTGTTAATATTTCTGACATGAGTTGCAGCTGGTTTAAAATGCTATGAAAATAAACGGTACTCACTGTTAAATATGCAAATGATTTTTTTTATTTTTATGTTGCTCCCATCCACAAAATGTTATCTGCAAACCTACAGTACATTTAGTGGGTGGGCTAAGAATTTATTTTTTCCTTATTTTATTTATTTTTTTACTTATTTTATTTATTTTTTACTTATTTTATTTATTTTTTATTATTTTATTTTTTGCTCTGATAACAGCAAAATGAAACAGGCATCTAGTAACAAAGCAGTAGAAAACTTCAATTATTCCTCAGAAATGGTTCATGATATATCAAGTCATACTACAGGTGCCGAAAGAAGAATAAGAACAGTGTTGTATATAAAATCTGGTTGCTAAAAAAAAAATAGAAATTCAAGGAATAGCTGATCACATGATAATATTTATAATTCCAGCATTTCTTATAAAGAAGTGAGAAAACCACTTTACACCTAGAGAATATGTATTTAACTTTGATCAGAGATAATTCTAAACTTTTCTGAAAAAAATGACAGCACTATTGCATTCAAAAGGACAACTACAAGATGTAAACCTCTTGCGAGGCAAATACCTCTCTCGATATTCTCAACTCCTCTCTATCTCTCATAGGCCATCCTCATTGCACTGCTTCCCACTTCTTATAATCTTATTTCTCTACAATCATGTAGACGGATTAAAGATTTCAAACGAATACCCTTGTTACAGTTGGGATTTCTACGCAGAAGCAGCCAAATTGTAGTTCTGTATTATATCATCTTACATCCTCTCTCCACTGCCATCTCAGTTCCAATTTAATTAATGGAACTGAGATGGCAGTGTAGAGAGGCTTTGTAAAACATAATCCACTGCTATACAAAGTTATAATAATGTTATATATGCTATATATATATATGGCTTCGTATAACATAATCTAACAATTATTGTTAGATTGTGCCCATTTATCAATAGATAAATAGGCAAGTCATCCTCCATTAGGTGGCTCAATCTCTAATTATAACATGCTTTGGTTATTCTGGTGCAAATTCAATGCTGATAACATCCAACAACACATGAATATTTGGAGTTATAATTTCTGTTATTATAAAATTCACTTCAGTCTAACTAGTTTGCCTGTGATGTTCAGCCAATTTATCACCAACATCAGTTTGTTGGATTCTTTGAGAAGATTGAAATATCATCAGAAACTGAAAGCGCGATTTCTTTCTTGTGATAATGATGTCCTTGTTTTTACTATGACATTTTCTGAGTACACATTCTAGTATAAGGTCTAGGGTACTGGGTCAAGTTGTTTAACTTGCAGAGTGAGTGGGAAGCAATCGTCTCCACCCCCCCCACTCCTTTTTTTTTCCCTTCTGTACAAATGTCTGCTTGACTTTTGATGGAATAATCCAAAGAAGTTTGGATTATTCCAATATATTTAACATTTTCATCTTGTTCAAGCATAGGCTAAAACACTGAGATAAGCTTTGCATCAAATACTTTCTTATAATACATAAAAGCAAAGCACAGATATCTGTTGTATCAATTACATTTTTCTATTATTTTTATAGCATGCAAATGATCAGCTGTAAAGTTCTTCATGAATCTTACGATCTGAATGGGTTTGCTGAAATTCTTTTATTTTAATAATTCTAATGAATGTTCTTTAAGAGATACTTGTGACATGAAAACACAAGGAAATAACTAAACAGCATTTATTTAAAGTCATATATTTCAGCCTGAATATTACAGGCCATCATCAGTGACAATGACAGTTAATTACAAGATAGAATGCAAAAAAGAGATTGATTTGAAATAGTGAGAGCCACGTAGTGTTATACATAAAACAACACAAAGATATAACTAAGGAAATATCATATTATTAGTTATTCATTAACTGTATTAAAAAAAAAAAAAATACTTTAATGACGTATGATTAGAATAAGACTCTCTCATACCTTTTCCATACCTGATTGGCTTCAGGTTGGAAAAGGAGTTGGGCAAGGATGCTTACTTTCCACTCACTTGTTTAGTATATATGAGGAGGACATCATGCAGGAAGCATTGGATAAGCTCAAGACAGGAATTAGGATAGGTGGTAGATTGATCAGTAATCTGAAGTATGCTGATGATACCGTACTCCTCTGTGATGACAAGGAAGAACTGGGACAAATTCTTGATAAAGTAAACAAGATCAGTGATAACAGAGGACTTCAACTCAATCCTAGCAAGACAAAGATTATGGTTCTCAAAGGAAATACAAACAGGAAAGCTCTTGAGAAAGAAGTATACCTTAATGGAGAAAGAATTGAGGACATCAGCAAGTTTGAGTACCTGGGATCCATTATTAAATGTGAAGAAGTGCTGTTCAGAAGAAGTCAGAAGAAGATTAGGAATGACTAAAACAACAGTCAGAGATTTGTCTAAAATCTAGAAGGATGGATCTATCTCCATGGGAATGAAGTTGAGGATTTTGGATGCAGTTGTTTTTCCAACAGCAACTTATGGATGTGAGACTTGGAACCTAAAGTAGTCAGATAAAAAAATAATAGCTGCTTTTGAGATGTGGTCTTACAAAAGGCTGTTGACAAAGATACATGAGAGGTGGGTCTAGAAAAATTGAGAGTAATGGCAAAACATCATGGATGTTTTGTCAATACGGTCAGCCTATTCAAATCATCCTGCAAGCTCTCTACATCCCCTTGATTAACTATTATTTAACTAACCTTGCAACATCAGCAAACAACTGAATATCTTCCTTCAAATTATTTCCTATATCCTTTATGTACAAATTAAATAGCGGTGGTTCAAGCACAGGAGCCTTGTGGTGGCACACCACTAGTCACCTGCCTTCTCATGGATTCTGCTCCTCCATATACTACTTTTTGGTATCTATCCATGAGTCACCCTTTAATCTATATCACCAGTTTCATATCTATCCCTATTTTTTGTAGACTGTTTAACAGAACTCAGTGTGGTATCCTGTCAAACACCTCCTCAAAATCCAGCAATTTCACATCACATAGACATTCCCATTATCCAACTCAGCTGTCACCCTATTATAAAAAGTTAACAGATTCCTAAAGCATGACCTACCCTTCATGAAGTCATGCTGCCCCCTTATAAAGTATTATATTCTTATCCACCCATTGAATTGTGTGAATTGTCTTTTTAACCAACTTTTCCAGTACTTTTACCACTACTCCTGAAATAATGATCATCTATAATTTGCCACCACAGACTTAGATTTTCCTTTATGCAAAGGAATTATTTTGCCCTCTTTCCACTCTCTTGAGAGTTGCCAGAGCAGAGACTTAAATTTAACAAACAGACTAGTCAAAGACATCACCATTTCCCTGGAAATTCTCCTCCAATGCGAGTTGATATTCCACCAATACCACAATGTATTTGCATTCAGATTCTGCAATATCCTAAGTACTTCTTTGAATTCATCAACTTCTGTTCTCAAATCAGTTCCCATCACCACTGCCATAACAATATCTTCGCTTGGATGATATACCCTTGCAAAATGATCACTCAACTATTTTGTCTGCCTCTGTTACCTCTCTATCATCTGCATTCATTAAGCTTATCCTTACATATCATTTTTCCTCCTACTTGCCACATAAAAAAAAAAAAAAGTCTTTCAGATTTCCTGTTCAGCTAATTTCTTCTCATAATATGATTTTGCCTTCCTTACCATGCTGGTGACCTTTCTTGTCCGACCCTTGTTGTTCATGAGTTAGCTCTCACCTTTCTCCTTGTATAACCTCCATAACATTGTTTTTTTTTGCAGCTCACGCTTAGTGATACTACTCACCCATTCAACTCCTACCTGATTTACCCTCCTGACAACAGTGTGATGTTGCTTCCGCCAGATATCCCTTAACTATCCTCAATGTACTGTGAACATCCTTCCATTGCAGATCTTATGCCATGATACTGCTTCAAGCTGCCTCCTAAGTGTATTACAATCACCTGCCTTGTAGTTCCACATCCCTTCTTAACTGAAATTTCCACATGTTTTGCTACATTCCAAGTCAATACCACATGATCACTTTCCCCAATTGGAGACAATGCAGTCATCTAAGTTATGGAGAGATCTTCTGATCTGCTTCAAGTAATTATATCTCAGTACGTGCATAAATTCCATTTCCTTCCTGTCATGTGATTTTTTCTCCTTCCAATTTATATCTCTGAAGTTGAAATCCCCCATAATAATTACTCAACTGGCACTCATTATACTAATCTGCTCATGTATGTCTTCCACAT
This sequence comes from Typopeltis vanoorti, assembly GCF_054136105.1. Lineage (NCBI taxonomy): Eukaryota > Metazoa > Arthropoda > Arachnida > Uropygi > Thelyphonidae > Typopeltis > Typopeltis vanoorti. The sequence goes on from NC_143570.1 coordinate 85,944,656, forward strand.
TATTCCTGGGATTCCCTTTGCCTATAGCAACAAGCAATTTTATATTTTGTCCTCGATCTAACATCAGATTAACTCAAAAGAGCTGCCATCTGCCTGACTGACTCCTAAACTTTTTGGCTGCAATTCATTTGCTATCATCAACAGTATCCCCTCCCCAATTCTGTTTACTATATCCTCTTTGAAAATACTAACTCCATCACATTATATTCCTGTAACTGTCATCAATGTTAGCCAAGTCTCACTAATGCCTAGAACTATTGCCAAGGTTGCACTATCCAATGCCAATACAGGCTTTTATTTGTCAATTTGGCTGCATGACCAGCACACCATACACATTTTTCTATCTCATTTGTACAGCCAACATCCTAGGATCTAATTCACAACAGAAATTGAAAGTAACAATCTGCCCTTCCTAGATACCTTAGTTATAAGACAACAAAATGGATCTCTAACCTTCATCATCTGCAGACCCCCCCCCCCACACACAGGTACATACATACATCCATGATCAGTCATATCATATCACCCTACTCCTCTCAATAATGTGAAACTATAAAAACCCTAGTCAAACAGGTAAAATTAATTTGCTCAGATAACATTTCACTCGACACTGAACTCACCCACATCAAATAAAAAGAATTTTAATGGCATGTACCTTCCTTCCAAACAGATTACAGCAAATCCATCACCATTCCCTATATTCATTACATCTCAGAAAAGGCAACGAAGATCTTAAAAAAGCACAATCTTGTGACCACTTATAAACTGCACAAAAAGCTAGCAACCCTAATCTGCTCCCTCAAAGACCATACACAACCTCTGGGTTTACCCAGAATGTACCAGGTACCCTGCAGCTGCAACTATTCATACTATGGACCAACAGGTAGGACAGCCAACATTCATATCAGAGCACCAGGATTACATCTGTTTCCACCACTATGACCACTCAGGATTAGCAAACCATGCCCTGGATACCTGCCACAGGATCCATTAGAAAAAAGCCACCTTACTCAATTGGAGCAAATTTTAATTCAAGAGGCTTTTTCTTAAATATGCTGTAGCTTTCACCAACCATCCCAACCCCAACAAGTATGGCTGTACCAAACTGCTTCTCATATGGGAAACCCTCATCATCAGACAATTAGCTCAACAGGCAAAAACATCCAACCAAAGTCAGCAGGTGGCTTAATTATAGGACTTGAGGTCATCCTGTATTTCTCCTGTTCCTTCTTTGTTACTGAAGTGTGCCTACATGCAATTCAACTTTGGTGAAATATAGGAAGTAATAATCATATTTAAGAGTTATCTATAGTCTATGTTGTTAATTTCCTTAAACAACATGATGCTGGAGAATCAACGTGTAAGCCTAAAGATTAGGATTCATCTGTTCTAATTACATTAATATTATTATAGTGAAATATCCATGGAGTTCTCACGAGGTAACAAATGGTATTTGAACCCAGATATCTTTACTAGGTGAATAATACATATTCAAATCACTCTCTAAGTGATCCTTTAAATACAAACATATATTAAGCAAAAATATGAACATCATTGAATAAATAAAATTTAATTAAAATTGTAATCACATTTTATGAAAATTTAAATGAAAATGGAGATGCAGTAATGAAGCATCTATAATGAGCACAGTTTAATAATAACAAAGAGTAGTATTTCAACTTACTCGATATTATTAGTCCTCAGTGATATTTCCAAATCTCTTAGCACCTGAGTAGATGTTGAATCACCAAGCATTTTTCTTTTCTAAATGTGGAATTTTTAGAATAATAAATTATAACTGAATAAATGCATTCTTTTAAAAGCATTTTTATCAAATAATTAAACGAAAGTAATTTTAAAAAATGCTGAAAAGCAATTTTCTTAAAAACCTGTATACAGAAAACTTCATCATCATCATCATCAAATTCCTGCCATGTACCCTCAAGGGGTGTACAGGATATGACAGTACTACATGAAAAAATTACATCATTACTAACTTCCTATCTACAATTTTCCTCCAAATCAGTCTGTTACTTGTCAAGACTCCAACATTATCAGATCTTATATTTCTATCGTCTAAGGCACTTTGTACCGTATCAATCCACCTATATCTTGGTCTTCCTCTGGGTCGTTTTCCTGCCAACCTGGCAGAGAACACTTGTTTTGCTAATCTTTCCTCTCCCATTCTATTTAAGTGACCATACCATCTGAGATTAGCTCTGCTAACGCATTCCTGGATGCTGACAATGTCAAGTTCTTTCCTAATATCCTCGTTTTTTAATATGATATTGCCATTGATGCCATCTGTTCACGCCTCTAATCTTTCTCAGGACTCTCATATCTGCGGTCTCTAGTCTTTGGTCAAGTGTTTTACTTCTGACCCAGCTCTCAGATCCATAAGTTAAAATTGGTTTGAACACAGTCTTGTATACAGCTAATTTAGTGTTCCGACTAATTTCTTTCTTATTCCATATGAATTTATTCAATCGACTTCCCACGATACCAGCTTTGCTGATTCTGTTGTCTATTTCTATATTTAGTTTACCAGAATACAGAAAACTTGTATTCAGTTATTCAACCAGGTCTTAACTTCTTGGGAAATTCCTGAAGACTGGAAATTGGGAAGAATAATAATTCCCATATGTAAAAAAAGCTATAAACAGGAATGTGAAAATTAAAGACTGATAACCTAAATAAGTCGCACAAATTATTTATCTGAGGTCTAAACAGAATGAAAGCAACTTATGAGCAACATTTAGGAGAACCAATGGGATTCAGGAAAGGGAGAACTACAAATGATTCAATCTATACTGTTTTACAATTAGTTCAACTGATATGGGAAAAATTAGAAATCTTGACTGCTGCTTTATAGATTTTAAGCAAGCATATGATTCAATAAACAGAACAAAATTAAAATAATTTTTTTTGAAATTTAGAATAAAAAAATAAAAGAGTAAAAATGCTCAATATCATCTCCCAGTACTATAAAAATACTATGGCAATAATCTACAATCCTAAAACAGAAAGAAGAACATAAATGACACCTCAAGTATTCGTCACAGAAAAGTAAGTCTATCAGACCACGCACTAAATTGACAAAAAAAAGGTATCCAAAGTCCTTACATCGGTCCAAAACCTGTACAAATGTAAGTCCTGAAGATGACCTTGATATAAAGATCAAAATGAAGGAAGTTATTTTAATGTTAATTAAAGTAAGTTCTTCAACACAGTAGTGTAAATTAAATATACCAAGAAATTATATTCTTGGTTTAATCTAACTTCATGACTGGGCAACTCGCATACAGAGGCTAATGACTTCACATCACTTGCCTTAGTATCCCATAATGCAAAGCACATATCCTTACAGACATGTATAATGTTATGCTTTATGGGAAGGGTCATTACCCACAGTGGTTTTGCCCTTTATTGAGGTCTCATCAGTGGGAGCCTTATTTTAGTAACAAGGTGTGACCTTTTGGCTACTTGTTTATAAGACTTCTGCATTACTTCAACCTTGGTATCACTTCTGGGTCTGGCTCCCACTGATGAGACCTAAATAAAGGTCAAAATCAGTCTGGGTAGTGACCCTTCCCATAATGCATAGCATTATACATGTCCCTAAGAATATGTGCTTTGCATTATGGGATACTAAGGCAAGTGATGTGAAGTCATTAGCCTCTATATATGAGTCTCAGTCGTAAAGTTACTTCACACGCAAACTTTGCTCTGTCTAATAATGTCCTAAGGGAGTAGGAGGATAAATTAATTCCTTTGCAATAAAGGAGGCTGTAAGATTGTGATAACAAATTAGAGACCGATCAGTATCTCAGGCGGGATGGTAGAAGTACTGGAAAAAAGTTAATCAAGGACAGAATTCAGGATTGGAAGTACAAGAATATGGATGCTCTATGGGGAACATCATGTCTTTGTAAAGGGCTGGTAACAACTTAGTAATTTACTAATGTTTTATAATAAAGTGAGAGATGAAACAGAGGAATTCAACTCATTTCTAGCAAGACAAAGATTATGGTTCTCAAAAGAAATATACAGAGAAGCTACTAAGAAATATTGTACTTTAAAGGAGAAAGAATTGAGGAAGTTCGAATACCTGGGCTTTATTATTAATGTAAAGAACTGCTGTTCAGAAGACATCAGAAGAAGATTAGGAATGGCTAAAACAAGTTAGAGACTTGTCTAAAATCTGGAAGGATAAATCCATCTCCACAAGAACAAAAAGTAAGGATTCTGGATGCAGCTATTTTTCCAACAGTGACTTATGGATGTTAAACTTGGAACTTAAAGAAGTCTAATAAGAAAAGGATAGTCACAGAAGACTTGAAGATATCATATACTGAAAAGCAGTCAAATGGATGGATTAGCTGGTACAACGTTAAGGCTCCTAAAGACATTGATAGAAGAAAACTGAAATACTTTGAACACATTGAAAGGATGGAAAGAAGACTTCTCAAAACAGTAATAGAAGGTAAAGTTCCTAGAAAAAGAGGAAGAGGTGGAATCTGAATGAGATGGATGGATGGATGGATGGATAGTGTGTCTGGAGTGTGGTCTTTAGAGAGATAAAGCTTCCAGAATAAAGTGACCATATGGCATCTGACAATGCCAATGAATAGATGGATGGATCTTCTGTGGCCAATGTAAACTTCACACTTAGCAACAATGAAGTGACTCCCCATTCTTCAGCCCAAGGCACATTTATTCAAATCCTTTTGCAACAACATCACATCAGAACTTCCTGAAACTGCTCTTTCTAATTTAGCATCATCAGCAAATAAGTGAACAACTCCTCTCACACCCTGAATCATATCATTGATATATAAAGTTAACATCAGTCCCAGAACAGAACTCTATACTCCACTCATCATCATCTTTCTTCAGGATGCTGAATCTGCCCCCCACCTTTCCATACCCAACCAACTGCTCCTCTCAGTTAACCATCCCTATAACTAAGCTACCAACTATTCATCCCCATCATGCTCAATTTCAACAGCAGTTTATCATGCAGTACTCAAATTCTCTATTCTAACAAAATCTGGATAAAGCACTGTAGAAACATCTCCTCTGTCCAATATGCTATTCATTCCATTGAAAAAGATAAAGTGACTAAACCAAGACCTCTCCTTAACAAATCCATGATGATCCTTCAAAATATTATCATTCTCATCAATCCCGGTTGTATTCTGTCTCTAACTCAGCTATTAAATGACCACCACTATGGATTCCATCATTTCCCATCAACAGGAGATCTCTCATATATCATCCATCTCTGAACAAATGCTATAGAGAAATTTGGTGAATCTTAAGTGGTTGCACTTGATATCTCCAAAGCTTTTGACTGGGTCTGGCACAAAGGCTTGCAAAGCAAACTCCCATCATTTGGACTGTCTCAAGAATTCTGCAGTTGGACTGCCAGCTTTCTTGTCTGGATACGTGCTATGTGTGATGGTAGACATTAATCCTCTCACCATCCAACTACTGCTGGAGTTGCACAAGATTATGTTCTCTCACCAACCCTCTTGTTTCTGTATATCAATGACCTACTTCAGTTGACCTCCAACCCAATATACACAGTATTGCAGATGACAGCACATTGCACTTCTCCCTTTCATTTGATAAACCTCACTCTACACAACACACCTCAACCTACAGAACATCAATCACCATGCCATCAATTGTGATCTTCAAGCTATCCTTCGATGGGGCTCAGATAACCTCGTCAACTTCAATGCTAGTAAAACCCAGTTCTGTCTTATTTCTGATAATAAAGAACCATTTTTCCCCCAGTATTATTTTGATAACACTCAAATTTCCAGACAAGATGAGATTTCTCTTCTTGGAATTACTGTGACATCGTCTCTCCTGGCATAAACACATCACAACCATTGCATCCTCAGCTTCCAAAAAAAACTAGAATTTCTCTTTTGCTCAAGATGTTATTTTACTTCTGAACAGCTGTTAACCTTATACAAATCACAAATCCACCTAGCTACCGAATACTGCTCTCACATTTGGAGTAGGGCCTTAAACGTTTCCTCAAAATGCTTGACTCAATATAGAGGTGAGCAATTAGATTGATAAATGACCCATCTCCTACCAACTAACTCCCCCCACTTTCACACAGATGCTTGGTCTCTGCAACTTGTGTATTCTATAAATATTTCCAATGCAAATGTTCATCTGAAATAGCATCAATAATTCCCCCACTTAGTACTAAGCCCATTGGAACACGTACAGCTGCCATCCGACATCCTTTCACAGTACACCTTGAATCCCTCCTCCTTCATCCCTGATACTCCTGTACTGTGGAATAATCTTCCCCCTGGTGTATTTCCAAGGAATACAATATATAGGCTTTTAAATTAAAGTTTCTCCTTTCCCAACCCACTACCCATATAATGTACTAATATAGGTTGATCAACAAACCTCTCATGCATAATCTCAACATAAAAAAAATAATAATAATAATAAATAAATAAAAAACAGCTTCTCTAAAAGCTTTACTACTACACCTCATATACACACTAACCTATAGTTGGACACTATTGACTTGGATTCTCTCTCTCTTATGCAGTGAAACTATTTTCCCTTTTTTCCACTCTTCTATGTGACTATTCTTGTTGTCAGACTCCTGTTGAACAACCAAATCAAGGGTATTTATTGTCAGGTATTTCACATATTCACCATAATATACAGGGTGTCCCTGAATTCATGGCCCAAACATGAGGGGATGGTAGTACACACCCAAACTACTAATATTCGTCATAGAATATGCATCCCTACTGGCACCCCTACAGGCTGGTGCCAGTAGGGGTGCAGACTAGGTGGCATGGCTTAGAAGTGCTGGATAGGCCAAACCCCAGCATTCTCAACATTGACCGAACAAGAGATGGAGCAGTTTACAAACGCAGAGAAAGCCGATATGGACCTGATGTACAGCATACAAGTGATAGAAGCAATGGTAGAGAAGCGCAAAGACTGTACTGTGAGTGATATCCTATGTGCCGTGTGCCCAATCATAAAATGTTTGTGTGACTGCACCGTCAGCTGTGTGAGGCAGGCCCTTTCCATGTCAGTCAACATGATGCCAGACGAGCACGGATGGTCAGAACGCCAGCAATGAGCAAGGACATCTTGTGTAAGGTGACAGATCACCCAGGCACAAAAACGTGATCCACCGCCTGGAGTCTGGGTGTGCATCGGAACAGTGTCTGGCGAGTACTGCATGAAGAAGGGCTACACCCCTATCATTTGCAGTGAGTGTAGGTATTGACAGCTGTTGATTATCCCCTGCACATGGATTTTGTCCGGTGGTTCCTTCAGCAAAGTGTCATACAGCCCGATTTCCCCGCTCATGTGCTCTTTACGGATGAATCAACTTTCTCACATGAAGGCACAGTCAATGTCCATAATGCGCATTTGTGGGAGTCCCAGAACCCCAATGGTACATGTCCACAGTCGAACCAGCAACGGTTCGCAGGCAATGTCTTGGCGGGGATCATGTGCATGATTACTTAATTGGACCCTGCCTACTGCCGAACTGCCTCAATGGACGAATGTTCCGTATTCTTCTTCAACAGGTTTTGTCGGAATTGCTTCAGGATGTTCAAGTCGCCATCTGCCCCGTATGTGGTTCCAGCACGATGGTGTACCCCCCATTTCAGCATGAACATGAGTCAGCATCTTAATGCCACACTTGGGAACCGATGGATTAGGCGTGGTGGTCCCATCCTGACCACCCAGATCGCCGATCTTTCTTATCTCGATTTCTTTCTGTGGGGAGACATTTGAAAAGTGTCGTGTACGTGCCTGTGTGCAGTCCACGGAGGATCTAGTAGCCTGAGACTGTTCGTCGCAGCCGGCAATGTGGATGACAAGCCTGGTGTTTACGAGCAGGTATGCCAATCACTACTCCACAATTGTGCCGCATGTATCAACGTTGGTGGGTGGACGTTTAAGCATTTGTTGTAATGATCTCCAATAAATGCCACTCTGGAAACCTGTGTCTGTCCATCCTTCATTTCTGACTCCTCACTGTGTTTGCGGCTGCATATTCTATGACGAATATTGGTGGTTTTGGTGTGTACTACCATCCCCTTATGTTTGGGCCATGAATTCAGGGACACCCTGTATATGGTGATATCCCATCCAGTCACGTAGCATTATTAACATCAAGGTTAATTAATATTCTAAATACTTCCAATTCCTTAACCCTTAGCCTGTTGTCCTTCTTCCTATTGTTATCCAACACTACAGATGTGACCTGTGTTTCATCTCCAGCAAAACTAGTTAGCTTTCCATATTCACTCTTTCTTCTACTGGCAGCTTAATTGTAGAATTCTCTAGGATTTTGCTTTACTGCTTTAGTCAATCTACTTTCACATGCCAATTTCTCCTTCCTCACTACACTTGTCACTTTCCTGGCCTTATACTCCTCATGCTGCTGAAGGATACTCTGTTCTTTATATCTCCTCCATAACACTCTCTTTCTCAGAAGCTCCTACATAAATCCATGATTCATCTCCCTCCTACTTCATTTATCCTCCTAACCTAACTTATTTTTGATGAAGTTGAAAGCAAGCCACTACACATAACCTTAATTTCCTTAATTTATCATAGTCTCCTGTTCTGTAATTCCACTCAGTTTTTGTTCTGTGATGCTCATACCAACCTAGCCACTTTTAACAGCAAAAACATGACTGCAGTCTCCAAACGATTTGACATCTTGTATTATCACTGTATGAGATGATATTATTAAGTGCTTGAATTATATGCTATATAATGGAATTGAAAAGGGTTCTAAAATGAAGAAGCAGAAAGGGAAATGGCCCCAGTCCAGCATGGAGAGATCACATCGAGCGAGTGGTATCAGTGGAACTAGCTGTAGATCCAGAAATGAGCTGTTGTGTTTGTATACCAATGCTAGAAGTATAAGAAACAAGGCGGATGAAATGGCTGCACTAATTGCGTCTGTTCACCCAAAGATTGTCAGAATAAGTGAGACATGGTTAGATGAGGACGACATCCTGACAGGAAGAGAGATGGAAGGGTATGATATGTTTCATGAGGATAGAAGGGGTAAAAAGGGAGGGGGAGTGCTATTGATGATAGAAAAAGAGTTATGTCCATACAAGGTAGAGATGCAAGAGGGAAATAGGGCCAGTGGTTTTTGAGGCAGTATGGTGTGAGATAGAGGTGGATAGAATCAAATACTTGGTGGGATGTTGTTATAGACCTGGTAATGTGGATGGTGGTGATAGTGAAATGTATAGTCAAATCTTCTTCTTCTTTCACGCTGCCTTATCCCATGTTAAACGGGGTCGGCGCACCAATCTTTAACCTTCCTCTTCCAAGTTCTCCGGACCAGGGCATCCTTCGACTCCATCCTTTCTCCCTAAGATCCTCTGTCATCTTATCCCTCCACCTGAGCTTGGGCCTGCCTCTTTTCCTCCTTCCCTCCAACTCCATATACTCCACTCGTTTACCAACATACTCCTCACCCTTCCTCTCAACATGTTCAAACCACCTCCGCCTACTTTCTTGTATCTTCTTGCCAATTGGTCCCACATTAACCGTCCCTCTGATGTAGTCATTCCTTATCCTGTCCTTCTTTGTCACACCACTCATCCATCTCAACATCCGCATCTTCGCTACCTCCATCTTCCTCTCCTGTGCCTTGGTTATAGGCCACGTCTCCGCACCATGGAGCATCGCCAGCCTCACCACCATCTTATAGCGCTCTCCTTTCTTCTTACAACTCACTCTCTTGTCACACAGGACCCCCACTCATCTTCCTCCAATTCATCCAACTGCATGTTATTCGGTGCTGTATTTCCTCATCCAGGTCACCATTCCTCTCGACAACCGACCCAAGGTACTTGAATTTCTTCCCTGAAATTAGCCTTTCACCCTGGAGTCGTATGACGATATCCTCGTCACTCCCCATTGACATACAGGGTGTTCGGGATAAATTTGACATATTTATAATTAATTATATTTTTCCGTAAGTTACATGTATTAACACACACTTCTCTTCATTTAAAAGTTTGGACCCTTCTTCATTCATATACAAGATGTCAGAAAGGATGGATAGCTGGAACCCACCTGAATCATGGAAGAGAATAACTTGTATCATGATGATTCGTGCCCGCCATCAAAATAAGGATATTACGACTGCTGCCCAATGCTCCCTGAATACAGTAAAAACAATCAGGCATGAACTAGAGACTTGCAATGGTGACTACGAGGATGTAGCAAGAAGAAAGATCCCTAGCAGACGATCTGATTGCGTTCGTACAGCAGAATTCCTCGCAAATCTGCAGGAACAGGTGTTGAAGAACCCTGGCATTGGAATTCGGGCTTTGTTCGTGGAGTTGCTAACTGTAGTCAAGCCCTGGATAACAAGGGTAGCCAATGGTAGGCCGTATGTATGGCAGCAGGATTCGGCCCCTTGCCACACCTCTGGGAAAAGTCAAAAATGGTTGTCTGAAAATTTCTACGACTTCACCAGTCCAAATGTTTGGCCTCCAAACTCCCCAGACCTTAACCCCATGGATTATTTTGTATGGGGCGCAGTTGAAAAAGACACCAATCACACTTCCAGTAATACAAAAGCCCAGTTAATGGATAAAATTAAAACAGTTTTTGCAGCCCTTCCCAGGGAGACTGTAGCATCAGCTTGTTCGAGGTTCCGAAGCAGAATTGAAGCTGTGATCGATGCTAATGGTGGTTATTTTGAGTAAATCTTGTTGATAGTATTGTAATTAACTCTGCCTGTAATGTTTTTTTGTCAATTCATTAAATTTAATAGATACAAAGAAGATTTTCTTTTTCCTTACGAAACTGTCAAATTTATCCCGAACACCCTGTATATTCAGTCTTCATCCGGTTAATTCTCATGCCGCTCTCCTCCAATGCCTTTCTCCACTCTTCCAGGGTATTTTCAAGCTTCTCTCGGGATGATTCGTATAGAACAATGTCATTGGCAAACAGCATGCTCCATGGTGCCTCCTTCTTTACATCCTCCACTAGTACATCCATGACCAGGTAAAAGAAGTAGGGGCTCAGAGCTGACCCTTGGTGTAGCCCTACAACAATAGGGAACCCTTCTGTCATGCCGACACTAGACCTGACCTGAGTTTCTGTTCCTTCATACATCTCCTTCACCAACCTCACGTACTTCCGACACCCCCTTCTTCCTCATACACCTCCATACCTGCTGCCTGGCCACTCTGTCATATACCTTTTCCAGGTCTATAAACACCATGTGCAGATCCACTTGCATCTCTCTATATTTCTCCATCTATCGCCTTAGCGCAAATATTGCATCCGTTGTCCCTCTTCCTGGCATAAATCCAAACTGCTCCTCACCAATTTTTGTTTCCTGCCGTAACCTTGCTTCAATTACTCTTTCCCATATTTTTAATGTGTGTGACATCAGCTTGATTCCTCTATAGTTGCCACAGTCTTGAACATCTCTTCTTCCTTTGTAGATTGGAACGAGAATACTTTTCCTCCATTCCTCTGGTATCTTTTCCTGTTGGGCTAGTTTAAACATCAGATCCCATAACATATCCACGCCCTCACTGCCCAAACTTTTCCATACTTCCCCAGGTATCTGGTCTGCTCCCACAGCCTTTCCATTCTACATTTTTCTCAGTACCCAAACCACTTCCTCTCTACTTATGTCTTGCACTGGTCTCTCATTTACCTCTCCATCCTCGCACCTCTTTGTTGGATTCTCCTCATTTAGTAGTTTTCGGAAATATTCTTTCCATCTTCCTCTGATTTTGTCCTCGTCTTGTAATACTACTCCTGAGGCATCCTTTATCTGCTTGACTGATGTTATGTCTTTCGAGGCCTTATCTCTGGCTTTCGCTATTCTCAACAACTGAGCTTCGCCACTGTTTCTCTCCAGTTCTTCATAAACCTCATCAACTGCCCTCGCTTTCGCCCCTGTCCCAGCTCTCTTTGCATTTTTCTTTGCTAATCTATATGCCTCCTCGTCGGCTCTTGTTCCAGTCATGTCCCATTTTTTCTTTGCCTTTTTCTTTTCCTTGATCTCCAACTGCACCTCCTCATTCCACCACCATGCCTCCTTATCCTCAGGTGGTCCCTTTCCTGATGTTATACCAAGCACCTCTTCTCCAATTTTTCTAATATTCCGACTATTAACGTCCCACCATTCTTCCACATCCTCTGGTAACTTCATTTCTTTCAATACCTCTTCTTTAAACTTATTCCTTGGTCCTTCCTCTTCCAATTTCCACCACTTTCTTCTCCTCTGTACCCACCACTTCCGTCTATTCTTCTTTTCCCCTTTTATATCACAGTCTACCACAACCAACCTGTGCTGCTACACTTTCTCCATTAATCACTTTACAGTTTTTCACCTCCTTCAGATGTTTCCTACGGTACATAATATAGTCAATCTGACTCATTCTATCCCCGCTCTTATAGGTTATCAGATGCCCAACTCTCTTCTTGAACCACGTGTTAGCTATAGCCAGATCGAAGCTCACAGCATATTCTATGATTTTTTTACCTTCTTCATTTCTTTCACCACTACTCCAACCTCCATGTACCCTTTCTTCACCACTTCGTCACCTTCCTACATGCCCGTTCAGATCTGCTCCGACGATCACTCTCTCACCATCAGGGATTCTCATTACTACTTGGTCAAGTTCTCTCCAGAATGTCTCTTTCTCCTTATCATCACAACCTACTTGCGGGGCATAGCCACACACTATAGTAGCCACACTTCCTCCCATCTCAAGCTTAACACTCATAATCCGATCATTCTTCCGGCACACCTCGTAGACTCCACTCTTTAGCTCCTATCGGAGTTGGAATTATCGATGATAATTCCAACTCCGTTTCTTCCTTTCTCATCCACACTGCTATAAAACAGTTTATATCCCTCCACCAGCTCCTTTGCTTTACTGCCTTTCCACCTTGTCTCCTGCACGCACAAGATCTTCAGCTTCTTTCTTCTCATCATGTCCACTATCTCCCTACTCTTCCCATTCATTGTACCCACATTCAGCGCCCCGATTCTTACTTTACACACACTCTCTTTCTGTTGGACTCGCTTCTTTAGCTGAACCCGTCCTTGGTTCAGTAGCCCTAGCCCACTTCTCACAGTCCTCGGGCGACAGAACTGTTATCTAACATTTTGAAATGTATAGTCAAATAAGCCAAGCAAATAAGAAAAGGGTGATCATTATGGGTGATTTTAATTATGGCAATATAGACTGGAATGAAGAGATAGCAACTGGAAGTAAAGAAAATGAGTTTCTTGAGTTTTTGAGAGATAACTACCTCAGACAGTATGTAACAGAGGGCACACGAGGATTAAGGGTCTTGGATTTGGTCATCTCATCGGAGGATGTAATTATCAATGAGGTGTCAAATCATCCACCAATTGGTGAAAGTAACCATGAGGTGATTACCTGGGTGGTTGCCAGCAGTGCAAGGACCCCTGTGAAAAAAGGGTATATGTGGAACTACAAGGGGGGGGGGTGATCATGAAGAGCTCAGGAGACAGCTTGCAGGTATAGCATGAAATGAGGAGTTAGCTGGAAAAGAGATCAATGCAGATTGGGGGATTTTCAAAAACTATTTAGTAGATGCAATGTCTAAATGTATTCCAAGGGTAAGAAGGTTAAATAAGGTAGCTGTGAGATGGATGAATAAAAAGATTAAGCATGCGATACAGAGAAAAGGGGCATTGTGGAGGCAGCATAAGAGAAGTGGAAGTAACTAATTTCATGAGGTCTACAAAGACCAGGCAAGGAGGGTGACTTGGTTGGTGAGAGTAGCTAAAGAGTATGAACAGCAGTTAGCTAATGTAGCCAAAAAGAATCCTAGGGAGTTCTTTCAATATGTAGCCAGCAAAAGAAAGAATGATTATGGAAGGATGATATTGATTGGAGGAAATGGTATAAAGACAGTTGTTGCAGAATGTGTGGTAGAGATACTTAATGAGCAGTTTATACAGGTCTTTCAATCTTGTGAATGTGACTTCATGGAGAGATTGAGAGCAGTTGATGATGGGGAGGAGAGGCTGACTGTAAGTGAGCAAGAGGTGTTTGGGGAGCTGAGTAAACTAGATGTAAATAAGGCTATGGGACTTGATAATATATCACCGCGTATTCTGAAGGAATGTGCCAGAGAGTTGACACCTGTCTTGACATATTTTTTTAATACGAGTCTTGCACTTGGTCAAGTTCCTAAAGAGTGGAAGGAGGGCAAGATTGTGCCACTTCATAAAGGAGGGGATCGAATTCAAGCATCAAACTATAGGCCTATCTCTGTGTCAGGTGTTGTGGTTAAGTTGTTGGAGAAGCTTGTGAGAACTAGGATCCAGAGTTGGGTTGACAACAATGGTATAATCTTTAATGGACAGCATGGATTTGCTAAAGGGAGATCATGTTTTAGTAATCTACTTACTTATTACAATAAAGTGACTGCTTCCTTGGACAGATGAGAAGGATACACAGTAATATACTTGAATTTCGCAAAAGCTTTTGATAGAGTACCTCATGATAAGTTGACAGTCAAACTAGAGCAGATGGGGTTGGATATTAGATTAGTGCATTGGATTAGAGACTGGCTATGATAGGTATCAACAAGCTGTGTATGGGGATGCAATATCCAGGAAAAGGAAAGTCACTAGTGGAGTGCCTCAGGGGTCTGTTTTAGGGCCATTACTATTTAACTTGTATATTAATGATATTGGGGAAGATTTGGATGGAGGTATTCAGTTGTTTGCAGATGATGCAAAGTTGGGACGAACCATAAAGAGTAGTGAAGATGTTGTAGCCTTGCAAGAAGACTTGAATAAATTGAGTGATTGGGCACAGAAATGGGGATGAGAGTTGAATGTTGCAAAATGTAAGGTTTTAAAATTTGGAAAACAAAGATGGGATGCAGAATTTATGCTTGGTGAGAATATATTGTTGGAGGTAGAGGAAATAAGAGATCTGGGGATGATAGTGAATAAGGATCTAAAATTTAGGGGACACATCGCCAAAATTGTGAAGACAACACAAAGACTTCTGGGAATGATGCGGAGGACACTGATGTGTAGAAGTAGGGAGATTCTTGTTCCATTGTATAAGGCTTTGATTAGGCCACACATGGACTATTGTGGCCAGATTTGGTCACCGGGTTTTCAGAAGGATGAAGAGATGTTGGAAAGGGTCCAAAGGCAACTGACTAAGGTAGTTTCTGACCTCTGGAACGTTGAGTATGAGGAAAGTTGATAAGGGGTTGTTATAAGATCAATGGTAGAGAAGTTCTACAGAGAATAGTGGGAGAATCAGGGGAGAACCAGAGGTCATCCCTGGAAACTGTATAAAGAGAGTGTGAATAGGGGAGTGAGAGGCAGGTTTTTTTGTGCAGAGTTGTGAATGATTGGAATGCCTTGCCTGAGAGTGTGGTGTCTGCAAGGAGTTTGAGTGTGTTTAAGACAAGGTATAATGAGATGTGTGTGTGTGATAAAAGGACCTCCAGATGAGTCTTTAACTCCATGAGGTCTTGGGTAATAATAATAATAAGATACTGTCCCTAAATACCTTAAAGAATTCGATCTCCTTACTTGAGTGTTTCTTCCGATCAATGCTTTCATAGTTGGTCATCCATTATTATCATTCTCCTGCCACTCATCAGATTCATCTATTTAACCATTTAAAAATAATCCTCTACATGTCCTGGCCTGTAGTAACACCCTACTGAATATCAAAAATTCATGCTTACCTCAACCTTGAACCAAATGGCCTGAAAGATCATTATCACTACTGCTTCCTTCAAGTAATACCCCACAACCTCTTTTTTTTTTTTTTTTTTTTTTTAGAAAAATGCCATAATCATCACATTCTATTCCTGTGAGCACACCATCCTCCATTAACCATATCTCACTGATACCAATGATTTGCAGACTCACTAACTATATCAAGGCCACAAACTCTCTGCCCTCATTTCTAATACACCTTGCATTGGAATATAAACACAGAAGCTAATCCCTGGTCTCCTTACCTTCATAAAATTTCTCGCCCATCATTCAACCATTTGACTGTTGTTCTGATGGAGGTCATCTCACAATGTTATCTTGTTATCTTTCTTCGTTATTTTTCTCACACTGATCCTGGTAGCTTATGCTCACAATCTCACTATTTAGTTTTTCTTTCCCTGAAGAAAGCCCTTTCTCAATATTACTTATGAAATCTATTTTTGGGATGTGATTAGGAGTTATTGAGAAGTTGAAACCTTTTTTTTAAAATATCTGATTCCTGTTTGGAAAGACTGTAGTCCGAAAGTTTGAAAATAACCTTATCATCTGGGAGACATGGTCTAGAGTTGTACTTTCTTTGATAGAGTTCATCAACTTTTTTAATTTGAGATACCTTACTAGAATGAAAAACTTTGCTGAAAAGAATGAAATGAAAAGAATTACAAAGAAATTTTAAATCTTTACATCCATTAACACCACGCCTATATGGTGTACCAAAAGTCCATAAAGACGGAGTTCTGCTTTGCCTGATCGTGGACGGCAGAAATTCTCTTACATACCTACTAGCCAAACAGCTAGCCAGTCTGTTGAAAGAGAAGATAAAGAAATCAGCCTCATTCATAAAGAATTCTCAACATTTCGTTGAAAAACTTAAAAGCATCAATATATCAAATACAGATATATTTGCAAGTCTAGACGTGGTTTCTCTGTTCACAAACGTACCGGTTGAAGAAGTAATTAAGATCATAGAAGATGTCTTTCCAAACAACATCGCACAGCTTTTCTGCCAATGCCTAAAGTCTAACTATTTTAAAGTAAACAACTTAGTGTATCAACAACTGGAAGGCTTAGCCATGGGCAGTTCCCTGTCACCACTGTGTGCGGATCTGTTCATGGAAAAACTAGAAAATGACATCCTATCAAAAATAACTCCAAAACCATCAGTCTGGTGGAGATATGTTGGCAATGTGTTCATTGTTTGGAAAGACACGGAAAATGCCTTACTCGAGTTCGTCCAAAAAATAAATTCTTCCCACCATAAAATTAAGTTCACATTAGAATTAGAAAACAACCATCAATTACCTTTTATGGATGTATTAGTAAAAAAACAGAATAATGGACAAATCAAGCTCACAATCTACTGCAACGGACGTTATCTTCATTTTACATCTAATCATCATCATTATGCACAAAAACTTAGCATCATACATATGCTAAAAAACAGAGCAAAAAATATCATCACAGAAGAAAAAGATGTACTTGATGAGCTCTCACTCATATCAAAAACTCCATCCAAAAATGGTTATCCACAAAATATAATTCAAAAGATCCTCTATAGAAACAACCCCCAGCAATAACTTCAAGTGAGACAGTACACATCATCCATCGTCATACCTTATGCAGGCTCATTCTCCACCAAAACAGCAAAAATCATGAAGCCTTTCAACATCAGGGTCGCCTTTAAACCTATTTTAACTACACGACACATGTTAAGATCTCCTACGGAGAGCATCGCTTTCTACAAATACGCAGGAGTTTACAGCATCCCGTGTTCCTGTGGACTGACTTAAATAGGCCAAACTTCACGAAACCTAGAAATCCGAAAAAAAAGAACATATCGGAGATGTCGACAACAACAGAACAGACACCTCAGGATTAGCACATCATTTCTCAATTTCGAACCATTCCATACATTGGGACAACAGCTCCATGCCATACATTGAAGAAGATTTCATATGTTGAAACTTTAAAGAAGCTGCAGTGGTGCTTCGGACAGGAGAAAACCTCAACAGAAATCAAGGCATGATATTAAAAGACATTTGGAAAAACTTAATAAATTCATTATGTTTAGCAGAACTCAATTATGCGAAAAACTATAAAACATGATCTACTAACAATGACTAAGTCTCCACGCTTTATGCTCTTAATGTCACGCGTACTTTTCAATTTGTTTAACTGAATTTAAGATCGTTACTGCATTCTTCTGTTTTAGCATTTAATGTTAGTATAACTTTTCTCGTCCTGAAGCCAGACAGACCCTAGCTGGCAAAACTTGTCGACAATTATGTATATATGTTTATCAAAATCATGGTCCAATAAAAATCCAAATATAAGGTATCATCGAATTATTTCAGTTTGTGACAACATTTTTATTAAAAAAAGACAAGTACTAAAAAACAAACCCGACAATTTTTGTTAGTCGTCAGACTAACATCTTCAGGGGTAAAGAGAACTAAGAGTTTAAAGCACGAACTATAAGAAATTACAAAAAAACAAGTTCATTTGTTGGTATTATGAACATCAAAAAAAAAAAGGTTCATTAAAAACCGAATAACAGATCTATACAACCGTTAATACGTGTTAGCTGGAAACAATGCTATTTGGTGTTGCATTCTGTGGTTCACTTTCACTCTGTCCAAGGTCTGAACTGGGTAAATTTTTGATAAACGCTGACCAAACTTGATTTAAAATCAAACCTTGATTTTTGTTGCATTGCGTAGCAATTTTAATCATATTTGCTGCCTCTTTGAATTTTCCTGTGAAGCAGTTTTTATCAATGTAGGACATGTTTGTTCTGTCTGGGAGTACATCATGACCAGTAGAAGTTGTGTGAAATGCCAAACCAGACTTATGTTCTCTCCTTTTTTGTACGTTCTTTTGATGTTCGCTCATGCAGATTTCTCCTGATCTCCCCATTGGCCTACGTAGCAGATGCCACAGGAACAGTGAATATTATCAACTCCTAAATCAAAATAAGTCCAAACTGACTGCGTACTAATCAACAGCAAGTTAGTCAATAGTTTCTCACTGTTAACCATTATGAGAGTGAGAACAAAAGAATAAATTTTAAAAAAGTGTAATCTGATAGTAGGAAATTGCAGAAATTTCTGTTTCCTTACAGAGATTTCTTTTTTTATAAAAAAAAAATGTTATATTACATTAATGCTAATATTAAGAGATATTACAAAAATGAATATGAAAACTGAAAACAAACTTACACGAGAACTTCGAGATGCTTTAGGATCAAGGTACGTTTTAAGTTTTCTAAGATAAAATGAAGGTGATGCTTTGGCCATTACTTTTTCCTGAAAAATTTATAAAAAAAATAAATAAATAAATAAATTACTATCATTCTAAAAAATAAAAGAAAATCAATGTACTTCTCTTTAGTATACAGCATTAGAAAATTTATGAAAAACATCATACGATACTCAATTGAGTTTCTCTTTAAGGTTCATCCATAAATTACAACCCTTCAGAGAGGAAGGAAGGAATCATAATTCATTTAGTGTAAGTAAGAAGGGAAGAAGACTAACATTTAATAGAAAAATTCTCTTTCAATTTTCAAAGAGATTTCTCACATTTTTTTTGCATACCTTTTTTTTACATGTAGCCTGCACCTACACCTATCCATGCATTTATTTTCAGGCTAGCATTTTTGACTTGCAAAATGAAAAAATGTTCAGTCATAGAGCAGTTAGCCAGTCTTGTACTGGCTAACTCACTTTCGTGTGAAGTCAGTTCAAAATTCAAATGGCACTACAACCATATTCCAAAAACTATGAGTGTGTTTCAGTCACCGTTTGCCATTGTAACTACTTAGCATACTCTTAGCCGATAATGATTTTTCCATTGTAATTGATACGTTTATTTGCAGCTGAAAATGATCATTGCAACTATTAACCATCACATGATTTTTCTTTTCTGTGCTTGGTTTATTTTTTCTAGATTCAGCTTTACTTAATTACTTTTACTATGCACATCTACCACACTGTCTATTTTCAAGAAAGAGGACAAATCCAATTCATCAAAAATGGAAGAATACACCTACTGGATTCCAGATACAAAACATACACAGTAATGATGAAATAATGATTGATGGTAGCTGATGAGCTTCAGCCAAGGAGTATAGAAGTTGAACTGCAGGATAGGGAAAAAAGCACATTTGAGGCTGTTTGGTGTGAGATACAATCTAGCAGAACAAAATATACAATTGGGTGCTGCTATAGACCGGGTGATGGAGTGGATGGTGGGAATAGTATGCATAAGCAAATAGAAGAAATGAATGGAAGGAGGGTAATTATTATGGGTGATTTCAATTATGGTAACATTGACTGGAAAGAGGAGAGGGCACATGGGAGGAAGGAATTGGATTTTATGCAGTTATTAAGAGACAACTATCTACGGCAACATGTATTGGAAAATACCAGGGGGCAGAGAGTGCTGGACCTAGTAATTGCAACTGAGAATGTAGCTGTAACGAACATGACCATGTTGCCACCAATTGGTGAGAGTGACCATAAGGTCATGACTTGGGAGGTGGCTAAAGGAGTCGAATTTACAATTAAGACAGGGTATATGTGGAATTACCGGGCTGGTAAGTATGACAAGCTTAGGTGTGTGCTTGGCTCAATGCCATGGCATGTAAAACTGCAAGGGCTGGATGTTGATGGTGCATGGGAGGTGGTCAAGAACTGTTTGCAGGAGGCAATGGTTGGCTGTATACCAAGAGTCCGAATAATAAATCAGGTAGGGGTTAAATGGATGAATAACACTATTAAGCTTGAGCTGCAAAAAAAGAAACAATTGTGGAGGGAATTTAAGGAGAAGGGTGACCATCAGGTGCATAAACAGTATAAAGCTCAGGCCAGGATGGTAACAAGGGTGGTAAGAAAAGCAAAAGCAGATTACGAAAGGAAATTGGCCATGCAGGCTAAAGAGAATCCCAAACAGTTTTTTCAATATGTTGCAAGTAAAAGGAAAAATGCTCATGGTAGAATGATCTTAAAAAATGCTGAGAGTAGGGAGGTAACTGAATCAGTCGATGTTGTGGAATTACTGTGCGAGCACTTTGCAAGAGTATATCATCCAGGTGGTGGCTTTGCGGAAATGGAGGAACCAACAGCTTATACTGGAATTGTGATGAATGAGGTAGAGGTAACTAGTCTATTACAGAACCTCAATGTCAATACATCTGTGGGATTGGATGGTATACCAGCTCGTGTCGTACGTGAAGCGGCCAAAGAATTGTCAGTGCCCTTGACCATTATGTTTAATTTGAGCCTCAGGACTGGGTCAGTCCCAAGGGGGTGGAAAGAGGGGAAAATAGTTCCACTGCACAAAGGTGGTTCCAAGGCTGCTGTTGAAAATTACCGGCCAATCAGCATAACAGGAATCATTATCAAGGTCTTAGAGAAAATAGTCAAGAGGAAAATACAAGATTGGATAGAAGAAAATGGGATACTGTATCGGGGACAGCATGGTTTTGTGAAGGGTAAGTCATGCCTCAGTAACTTGCTCACGTATTATAACACAGTGACGGCTGAACTGGATAAGGGTAATAGGTTTACAGTGATTCTGCTGGACCTTGCTAAGGCCTTTGACAGGATACCACATGGAATTCTAATCAGTAAATTGCAGCATATGGGAATGGACATAGGGTTGGTGAGATGGATAGGAGGGTGGTTGACGGAGAGATATCAGAGAGTGGTTTACTCAGGAGTAGAGTCCACAAGACGGCCTGTGACTAGTGGTGTACCACAAGGATCTGTTCTTGGACCACTGCTGTTTAATTTGTTCATAAATGATATAGGAAAGGATCTGAGAGGAACAGTTCATTTGTTTGCAGATGATGCGAAGTTGGGTAGGGCAATAGTGAATGCAGATGACGTCAAAATTTTGCAGGATGATTTGGATAGATTGGAGGTCTGGGCTAGGGAGAATGGATGTCAATTTAATGTGGCAAAATGTAAGGTTATGCATTTTGGGGTTAAAAGATTGGAGGCAGTTTACTGCATTGGTGGAACCGTGCTCCAGGAAATTGATGAGGCACGAGATTTAGGAGTGTTGGTGGATAAGGAATTGAAATTTAGGGGACACATTGCAAAAGTGGCCAAATCAGCTCATCAAATCACTTGGTTGCTGAAGAATACGTTGACAAGCAGAGACAAGCAGGTTATTGTTCCTCTGTATCGAGCCTTGATAAGACCTCATCTCGACTACTGTGCTCAGATTTGGTCACCTAGGTTTCTTCTTGATGGGGAGGAGGTGGAGAGGATCCAGAGGCGAGTGACCAAGATGATAGTAGGTCTGTGGAATGAACCGTATGAGAACAGGTTGAGGATTTGTGGGTTGCAAAAATTGGTTGATAGGTGGAGGAGGGGAGATATGATTGAGACATTCAAATTACTGAAGGGTTTCTATAAAATTAATTCAGAAGATATTTTTGAGAACAGGGCTGGTTCTGGGAGGACTAGGGGACATCCATGGAAACTGGGCAAAAGTGTGGTTAGTAAAGGTGTTAGAGCTGGGTTCTTTACTTTTAGAGTAGTGAATGAGTGGAATGCGCTCCCTGAGTCTGTGGTGGATGCTGTGACAGTGAATGAGTTTAAGGCGAGGTATGATAGATACTGTATGAATGTCGAATAGTTGTGATGAAAATGATTTGGGGCATCCCTCGATGAGTCTAATGACTCCCTGGAGTTGTCCGTAATAATAATAATAATAATAAAAATTAACTATATAGCAAAACATCTTGCAGAACAAGAAAATGGATTTAGTATTAGATCCTATAAATTAAAGATACCAAGAAATTATATACTTGGTTTAATCCTTTATCCAAGTGTAAGCAAACAAAGTTTGCACCTGAAGTATTTTCAGGATGGGGCAACTCATATATAGAAGATAAGACTTCACATCACTTGCCTTAGTATCCCATAATGCAAAGCACATATCCATTCGGGTATGTATAATACTATTCGTTATGGGAAGGGTCACTACCCAGACTGGTTTCGACCTTTATTGAGGTCTCTTCAGTGGGAGCCAGACCCTTGGTTATAGTATAACCAAGTGAAAAAACTTTCAACTACTTTCTCCAATATCCAGAGTAATTTAATAATAAGATGCGACACTTTTTGGCAACTGGTATATGAAAATATGGCTTCTGCATTACTTCAATCTTAGTATCACCTCTGGATCTGGTTCCCACTAAAAAGACCTCAATAAAGGTCGAAACCAGTCTGGGTAGTGACCCTCCCCATAATGAATAGCATTATACATACCCGAAAGGATATGTGCTTTGCATTATGGGATACTAAGGCAAGTGATGCGAAGTCTAAGCTTCTATAAATGAGTTGCCCCATCCTGAAAATACTTCAGGTGCAAACTTTGTTTGCTTACACTTGGATAAAGGATTAAACCAAGTATATAATTTCTTGGTATCTTTAATTTATAGTATAACCAAGTGAAAAAACTTCCAAGAATTACATCCATTTTGTACTCAAGGATTACAAATATATTCATTTGGTCTTTAATTTACAACTGGTAATTGAAAAACAAAGAAAATTCCATTTACAGATTGTGAAAAATCCTTTATTCTAGTGAAATGCCAGTCTGGTTGGACAATTGGTTAGCATATCCACAGACTGCAGATTTAAATCCCACTATGGGCATGAGTTTTGTGATTGTCTTTAGGTGGGATATGAATTTCATTGCTCAGTGTGACACCACTGCCTCAATTATTCGAGGCCTGAAATTTTTAAGGTTTTAAATTCTATCAAAGATTTTATGTTTGATCTCTAGAGCAGGCTTTCCAAACTATGTAAAAAATAATTTTTTTAAAAAATACAAAAAAATATATATAAAATTAATAAAAATAGAAAAAAAAACCTTATCCCACCCACAGTACAAATGCACTATAGGTTTATAGAAGCCTTTCATGGGGTGGGACCCACATAAAAGAAAAAAATAATAATAAACTTTGAAATTTTATTTAAAACCTCCTCGATTAATAAAAGCTATGGTTTCTTATAATATGAAATAATATTATGAATATAATTTTATAACAATAAAAACCAATGGTATAACTACAGAATGGATTAAAAAAAAAAAAAAAAAAAAAATAGATGTAGCTTATTTCGAGTACTTTTTAATATGTATATATAGATGACCCCCAACTCGAGATCAAAACAGTATTCTTGGAAATGTGTTTGTGAGTTGATTGTTCATAAGACAAATTTATCTTCTTTTTTTTTTTTATCAGATATATTGTTAATTTTTTAATGGATTTTTGAAATAATTATTTTAATACAAAGATAAAAATTAAGAATTTGAAAATAATTTATTCCATGAATTAATTAGATTAAATAAAAACAATGTTTTTTTTGGTTCCTTCATGGAAAGAAATAAATTGTGTGTGTGTGTCTTTTAACACATAACTGATATAAGCCATGAAGATATCTTATGTGCAAGATTGGTTAGTAGGCATTGAAACAGATATTGCAAGTAACGTGCTGGGAACAAACGGATGGGCAAGTGGCATAATTAAAGAGAGATGAGCCTGATCTTATATCAACACGTTGTATCGCACATAATTTGAATCTGGCTCTTTTAAATTCTATTAAAGATGTTTCCTTTATTGTGAAATTAAAACAGTGGCATGTTTTACCTGACCTCACTGAAAAGAGTGATGAAAGAATTGGAAAAATAGTAACCATGTTACAAATAAAAATTCTGAAGTTCAAGTATCGGCATTCAGTAAGGTGTGTGTGTGTCTAACAGAGGCACAGATTGCACTTGTTAACTACTCTGCAGTGCCAATGCATTTGGAAGAAATAGGCAATGGAAAAGGGAATGGTGCTGATACATCAAAAGGAAAGAAAATGTAAAATATACAATGGTATTCAGATAGTGTATGTATGTAGAGAGCTATTCCAGTGTTGAATGAAAATATCTAATAGATAAAGCAATAATGTATTTAAAAGCTGTGTCAAGCTTACTTGACCTAAAGATCTTTGAAGATTTTGGGAAAGAGGAAAGTAAAATTCAGGGTAAATATCTGAGCAAATATTTTAATGATAATGAAGAGATAGTTTCAGTAAATTTGGTGAACAAGTAATAATGAGTTCAAAGTTCAAAAATGAGTTCAAATTAAGCATACAAAAAGTTATAGATGAACAGGTTAGTTACAATTTCTCTCAAAACTGCTTGACGAGGTTTAGCCAAATGAATCTAATCAGAAGCATTATTCGAATGTATCCCACAGATAAGTTTTATTATAGTGAGTATTACTAATTTTAGTAATCATTTTTGGCTATGTCTTATTTACTTTAGACTGTAAAGTTGAGTGTATATGTGTTTGTTTCAGAAATTTATTACTGGATGTTGTTTAGAATGGGTTTTTTCATGGCAGTGATATGTACAAGGAAAATTGCAGCCAAGACTTCCTTGTTCACCTAGTTTAGCATGAGGGATTTTGTAAGATGTAGTGTATATTCTATGCATTCCTTGCCAAGAAGAGAGAATCGATAATGATACAAAAATGAGAGTAGTAGTGAGAGAGACTGTAGTAAATGTTTCATGTGTGAGGGCAAGAAACACGAGTCATGTGGAAAGTGGGAAAATGAAGTGATAAATATTAACTATATAAGGAAAAATTGCAAAAATGTTCTGAAGAATATGGAATTAGTGAATGCTAATGTGTGAGATATGAATGAGAGCATGAAAGAAGTGGCTGAAAGTTATCTGGATGATGAGATGACAGTAGGGAGTGAAACAGCATGCTTACATAGTGTCCTTCACAAGACAAAATGGAAACTAGAGAGACCAGAAAAATAACGGTCGTGTGGTACAGCAAGCAAGAGAATGAAAGAGAACAGTAAGTGAGGAAAATATGAGAAACTGAAAATAAGGAAAAGGTATTGTATGGAGATTCATTTATAAGAAGTATACACTAAATGAGAAAGTGACAAAAGCATGTTTTCCAAGTGTGAAGCTCGAGGATAATAGCGAAAATATAAGTTTGCAGAAGGGAAAGTGAAAGAGTTGAGTGTTTTGGCAGGAAGAAATGATTTGAAAGGGGAGAAATGTGCAATAAGAGAGGGTATCAAAGAGTTGTTGAAGGAAGTGAAAATGAACAATAAGAAAGGAAACATTATGAAGGGTCACAATTGCTTGAGAAGATTTTGCAGACGGAATGGTGTGAAGTTTATAGATGCATAGAATGAATTTGATGGAAAAGGACTAACATACGCCTACTTGACTACATTTGAATGGTTTCGGACTTAGATGTTTGGAAAAAGTGTTATTTAGTGAGAGGAGTTACAAAGTGCAAAACCAAGGGAAAAAGAGATATTGGGGGTGGGTCAAGGAAAATGGCAGCCAAGACTTCCTTGTTCACCTAGTTTAGCATGAGAGATTTTCAACGATGTGTCTGGCCACCATGACATAAATGGGTCTATGTGTGTACAAAAATGATTATGCAATGCTGAATGCAATTGCAGACATTTCAGATTTGAATGGGTTTGCTAATGACATTACACAAGAGTAATTGTGGCCCCAAAGGAATGTTGAAATGCATGTACATAAATGCCAGAAGTATCAGGAATAAGGGAGAGGAGTTTTAGGCATTGGTCGGCTAGACTTGGCCAAAAATTATAGGCAATCAGTGAGACCTGCAATCAGGTATAGAATGTAAAGGATATTGATTTGAGGTTATATTTTAAGTGGTCATGAAATTTAGCGCTTATGTAAAAATTAGTGATTTTTATCTGTTTCACTGTGTTTTTCCCTAAAAAAATTAGCGTATTATAGTGTAGATTTCTGCATTTTTAGAGTATGTTGTATCTTATAACATTCTTATTGTGATATTTATTGTGATACTGTCAGCTTGGCACCAACGCGACGAACAATAGCATCAAAGACCATGTTGTCTGGCCAATTTGAATTTGAGGGATGTTAATCAGTGCAGTATGTGAAATGTATTCGCCAAGAAAATTAAAGAATATGTCGAAGGAAACTGAAACTAGGGAGAGAGTATGTATTAAGCGTTTCAAAAGTTAGTGTCTATTAGGTGACGAGAACAGCAAATACCAACAACAAGATGGAAGATGATGTTATTAATGTTGAACGTGTGGCCGTGGAAATAGAGGAGAACGAAATGGATATTAATAAAGAAATAGTATGCTTAAATGTTATACTTCGTAGGACAAAGCGCAAAAGTGAAAAATTGCAGAAACAGAAAGAGTTAAGCAAGGCTGACAAAAGAAAGAAATAGGTGATCTGAAGGAATAATAAAGACCAACAGAACAAACAAGAAAAACAAGTTAAGGAGAAAGTTACGTATAGAGATTCAATCAGAGGAGCACTTAATGAAACTATGACAAAATCATGTTTCACGAGTGCAAAAATTCATGATATTAGCCACATCATCAGGATGTAAAAAGCTAAGTCAAAGGAAATGATTGTCATGGTTGTTACAAATGATTTGAGCGGTGAGACATAATCTATGATATAACTTATATAACAACTTTTTGGCATCTTTAATTTATAGTATAACCAAGTGAGAAAACTTTAAACATCTATCTCTAATTTAGAGTATTTTAGTAATAAGGTGTGACACTTTTGACTACTTGTGTATGGAAATATGACTTCTGCATTTTTTCAACCTTGGTAATACTTCTGGGTCTGGCTCCCACTATTGAGACCTCCATAAAGGTCAAAACTGGTCTAGGTAGTGGCCCTTCTCATAATGCATAACATTGCACATGTCTGTAAGGATATATGCATTGCATTATGGGATAGTAAGGCAACTGATGTGAAGTTATTAGCCTCCATATACAAGTAGCCCAGTCATAAAGTGACTTAAAATGCAAACTCTTGTTTGCCTACACTTGGATAAAGGATGAAACCAAGAATATAACTTCTTAGCATCTTTAATTAATATTAACAAAATATTAATAAAGACAAAATTTAAATACCACAAAATGCTGTAAGAATTATATTAGCAATAGAATATGTGATCACTTCCAATTTCAAATCCTCTGTACTCCCTGGTGCAGGACACCAGAGTGTACAGAGTATTTGAAATTGGAAGTGATCACTATTATTTAGTCTTGAGCAGGATAAAATTGAATTTCATATTGAAAAGAATAACATGTAAGAAAGTTTTAAAGCGAATAAAAGTTGAGCAGTTCTCAGATGTGAACTGTAGACTAAAATACAGAATTATTATTGAAAAGAAAATGAAAGTGTTTGAGAACAGGAATCAAACCTTGGAGATTCAGTGGCAAACTCTGAAGGAAACATTGAGTGATTCTGCCAGAGAGGCATGTGGTGAGGTTGTGTGCAAGGATAAAAAAATCAGAACTTCCTGGTGGACACAGGAAGTTAAAGAGGCAGTGAAGGAAAAGAAGAAAGCATATCAAAAGTTCCTGGCAAATAAGTCAGCTTTTACTCTTACAGAATACAGAGACAAATGTAAGAAAGCTAAACAGTGTGTAAAACTAGCTAAACAAAAGTCATGGGAGGACTTTGGCAAGAATATAGAAAATAAATATCAAGAAGGTGGCAAAATATTCTGGAGGTTGTTGAAGAAGCTTAGGAATGGAGGAAAGAGTGCTGTAAAAGGAATTAGAGATGATAAAGGTGAAATGAAAACAGGAGAAAAAGATATCCTTGAAGTATGGAGTAATTACTTTGAATCATCTACTCCTGCTGCCTTTCCACATTTCAAAGGCTTGAAATGTGGAAAGGCAGCAGGAGTAGATGATATTCGACCAGAAATGCTGAAGTATGGTGGTATAAGAGTCTTACAGTGGCTACACTGCATAGTTCAGAAAGCCTGGACAGAGGGACGAATTCCCGATGATTGGAGTAGAGCTCTCATAGTACCCATATATAAAAAGGGAAATAAAACTGAATGAGAATTACAGAGGTATTTCCCTACTGAGTGTTCCTGGCAAGATCTATGCAAATATACTTGAGAAACGGTTGAGAAGAATTGTGGAAGAAAAGCTTGGTGAAGAACAAGCTGGATTCAGGCCAAACAGAGGCTGTCAGGATCAGATCTTCACTTTACGACAAATAGTCGAGAAAGCTGGGAAAATAACAAAGATCTGTATTTAAGTTTTGTCGATTTGGAAAAGGCATATGACAAGGTGCCAAGAGAGAAGCTATTCAATACGCTGCAGTTATATGGTGTCAATGGGGCATTATATCAAGCAATACTTAGTCTTTATTTGAGTTGTGAGTCAGCAGTTAGAATTGAAGGAAGTACAGGAAGATGGTTTAATGTTAAATCTGGTGTGAGACAAGGATGTACATTATCCCCTCTGTTATTCATTATCTATATGGATCACATTATGAAGGAATGTGGTATTAAACCTGATATCAAAATTGGAGATGTTAATGTCAGCTCTTTGCTTTATGCGGATGATGTTATACTTCTAAATAAATCCGCTACAAGTCTGCAAGATTCTCTGACTAAATTGAATAGCTGTTGTAATAGATATGGTATGAAGGTCAGTAATAAAAAGAGAAAGACAATGAAAATAGGCAGAATCATTGAAAATGTCAACTGTGTTGTGAATGGAGAACCTGTGGAACAAGTAAAACATTTCAGCTACTTAGGCACAATTTTTACTGAAGATGGTAAACTAAATATAGAAATAGACAACAGAATCAGCAAAGCTGGTATCGTGGGAAGTCAATTGAATAAATTCATATGGAATAAGAAAGAAATTAGTCGGAATACTAAATCAGCTGTATACAAGACAGTGTTCAAACCAATTTTAACTTATGGATCTGAGAGCTGGGTCAGAAGTAAAACACTTGACCAAAGACTAGAGACCGCAGATATGAGAGTCCTGAGAAAGATTAGAGGCGTGAACAGATGGCATCAATGGCAATATCATATTAAAAATGAGGATATTAGGAAAGAACTTGACATTGTCAGCATCCAGGAATGTGTTAGCAGAGCTAATCTCAGATGGTATGGTCACTTAAATAGAATGGGAGAGGAAAGATTAGCAAAACAAGTGTTCTCTGCCAGGTTGGCAGGAAAACGACCCAGAGGAAGACCAAGATATAGGTGGATTGATAGGGTACAAAGTGCCTTAGACGATAGAAATATAAGATCTGATAATGTTGGAGTCTTGACAAGTAACAGACTGATTTGGAGGAAAATTGTAGATAGGAAGTTAGTAATGATGTAATTTTTTCATATAGTACTGTCATATCCTGTACACCCCTTGAGGGTACATGGCAGGAATTTGATGATGATGATAGAATATGTTATTATATGGAGATGATCAAATACAATTGCTAATATGGAAAATAAATTACAGCCATTACTTAACCTTGACAAAACTATTATCAAATATAGTTCTACAATATCTTCTGCTAAAATACAACTTATGACATTTAAAGGAAAGGAGTTGTTAACAAGCAAAATAGTTTCTAAATAAAAATGAAAAAGTCATTAATTATCTTGGCTATAATAAAAGCGACACTAAAAATACAGATAACACAAAATTAATAAATTTAACAAAATTTATTAATTTTGTTAAAAAAGCACGATTTAATATTTTTAAACCAAATTTAATACAAAAAATATAAGAATTATTATTAATATTACATATTGTGTATTGTCCATGTTCAATTCCATATAACAGATAATATTAATATCACCTGTTTTGTATAGAACTGAACGTGAACAATTAAAAAAAATAGAAGAATATTTAGCATCAATCAGATTTTTGTGAGGAACAGCAGGATACATTAAACAACTATGAAATTTAAAAAGAACCAGCATTACAAATGATAAGTAATTAAACACATAAATGGAATGGTACTGGACAGACAGGAAAAGAGAAGGGGAAAGGAAAAAAAAAAAAAAAAATATATATATATATATATATATATTATGTATCTTGAACATAGAATAAACCCAAGTTAAAAAACTTTCTACATTTTTCTCTCATACAGATATTTTTATAAATATGGTCAAGCACCCTTTGGCTACTTATATATGAGATATATATATAAGTATGACCTTTGCATTACTTGAACCGAGAGAAGATGATAAGATGGCGGCTCGCGTGTTAGTGTTTCGTGTCGTGTAATTTTGATGGTGAATTGTGAATTTGACTGATAAGTTTTTAGAGATTTATGTTTATTCTTTAGTAATATCAATTATTTGCTGCTGCCATAAACAGGTATTTTATTTCCCATACTGGTTTATCCAAGTACAGGTAAGTCAACTGACTTCACAAAGGCGATACGCTAGGCCTACTACCATTCGTATCGCCATTGTTGTTGTACTTTAACATCTTATTGCTGGTTGACACGCCTATGCTTGATATTGCAGGCAGTCCTTTGCGGCTGCGGGATATTTTACAAAAATTTCTGCTGGCAGGTCTTCAGACCTGCGGGATATTTTATTAACGCACATACGAAGTTAAATCGATATGAGCGTACCTGACCTAGACGTATTCACTAACTTGCTCGATAAAGAGCCAGCTCTTGAACTCATTGATAAACTCCAAAAGAAGTTCAAACTGACATGGCCCACTAGTATGATTGACCCCGACACTATTATCGAGTCACTCGATAAAAAGCTAGCACTCAGTTTTATTAAAAAGCTCCTCAAAAAGTTTGAACGGGATTGGCCCGGCTACTTAAATTTGTATTCCTCACCTGAAGTCGATGCTGAGGAAAATGAAGACTCCCCTCAAATGGAGGAAAAACTCAATCTAGTTTTCTCTACCTCTAATCCTTCTGGTCTAGAAGAAACCCACGCACGTAAGAAAAGAAAAATTCTTGCTGCTGAGTCAACAAATGTTGTTGGTATGGACGAGGATGTTCCCATTTCAGATCCCTCTGCTTCCCCCAACGAAAAGGTGCCACCGATTATCCTAAGGGAAAAGCAGAGATGGTCATCACTCAGAACCATCATGGCTAATTCACAGATTCGTTACACGTCTGCTAAAAATTCAGACGAGGGAATACATATCCAGCCCACCACGGTGGCTGACTATAGAAATCTTACAAAGGAACTGGACACTAGAGGAATCCAATATCACACATTTTCACTTGCCTCCGAAAAAAATCTGAAAGTAGTCTTACGTGGAGTCTCCGAGGATATTGACACTGATGAAATAGTTGCTGACCTTAACCTACAGGAACTACCCCCCATAAAGGTTACTAGAATGTTTAGATCAAATAAGACACCTATGCCTTTAGTTTTAGAAGAAATTCATAACATTTACAAAGACATTTATAATTTAAAATCAATCTGTGGACTCAAAATCACCCCAGAACCATTGAGAAAGAAATCATCTTCTGGGCAGTGCCACCGATGCCAAAAATTTGGCCATGCCCAGAAGCTATGCAAAGCTCAGTTCAAATGCCTAAAATGTGGCGAGAATCACCCCACAAACACCTGCGCCAAGCCAAAATCCACCCCGGCTAAGTGCGCTAATTGTGGGGGTCCTCACCCTGCTAATTATAGAGGGTGTATACATCACCCCAAAAACAGATGGAATGATACAAGTCATCAATCTACCTCGTCATCTAGTGCGAGAGTTCCTGAAGCTCAGGCTACTCAGTTCTCCAAGAGTGAATACATGACAACAGGTGCTCGCCCATCATTAACTGAGCCCCTTAATAAAACGAATCTCCAACATCAAGTAAGAACATATGCTGATGTGGCCCGCTCCAATCAGATAGTACAAACCCAGAACCGGAATAATCCACACTCAAATCTATCAGCTGTTATCACCTCTTCTCTTGCAAACATGCTGCAGGATTTCAGCAACTCAAATCCATCCTTAAGTGTCACAAAAAGATTCCTACAGCAAACCCAATCCATATTATCTGCACTCTCTGATGCATAGGAAAAAAATCGTCCCAAATTCTCTTAGGATTATCGGTTGGAATGCCAACGGTATAAAAAACAAACTGTTAGAAATCCAGGAATTTAATAATAGATACAATCCAGATATACTGCTAATTAATGAAACTCACCTGAGGCCTGCTGACACCCTGAAAATCAGAGGGTATCAGATTTATAGAAACGACAGGCTTGGGTATAGAGGTGGAGGTACAGCCACCCTTATCAAAAACTATATCAATCCTCACTCAATAACCAACCCTACTACCACCAACCTCGAAATCACAGGAATCAATGTTCTCACAAACTCAATTGGAAACCTCAAAATTTTTTCTGCATACAACCCTCCATTAAAGACATTATTGACCTCAGATCTGGATGCCATCCTTGGAGTAAAAGGACCGGTCATCATTGCTGGAGACCTCAATGCAAAGCATCCTGCTTGGAACAGTAAATCTACCAACAAAAATGGTCGCATCCTCTCTAGCTACACAGGATTAAACCATGCTGTTGTGGCTGGACCTACCGAACCAACTCATCTCAGTACATCTGGCACTGCTGATATCCTGGATATAGCCATCCTGCAAGACATTAAACTACAGTACAGCCTTACATCACTAAACGAGCTGTCGTCGGATCACAACCCAATTCTACTGCAATTGGGTGAGCAAGAATGCCTGCCTCCTCCTTCTCATTCAGGCATATCGTGGGAAAGATTGTCTAAAGCACTTCGGGATCAAATAGGACCCGTCCCTCCCATATGCACACCAGAAGATGTGGAATCTGCAGTGACTAGCTTCACCCAACAGATTAAGTCCGCTATAATGGTTGCATCCTACCAGAAACCTGTTCCCAAGCCTGATCGTTTGCCTGAGGACATTATGGACCTGATCAGAGAGAAGAGCAGAGCTAGGAAGAGATTTCATAACACTCGCGCACCTCAGGATAAGACAGTGCTTAACAGATTGAATGGAGCAGTAAGAGATGCACTTAAAACACATAGAAACGAAGTCTGGGATAAAAAGTTAGCCTCTATCTCACCTATTGATCACTCTATCTGGGGCCTACTGAGAAATATCAAAAATAAAACCAGATCCCTCCCCCCTATAATCTCAAACCAGGGCCTAGTCCACACAGATGCAGATAAGGCAGAAGCCATACTTAAAAATCTTGAGGATCAGTGCAAACCTTCTTATAACAACATTGATTTCAATCATCTGTACAAAATCCACAGACAGGTTAGGCATGCACTAAACCTCCCGGACACCAGTGCCGATCATATTGCACCCGCATCACCTGTTGAATTATATGATATTATTAAAAAACTTAAGAACAATAAAGCTCCTGGACCAGACAGCATCTCAAACAGGGTGATCAAGCTGCTGCCTCGAAAAGCTATAGTGCATCTGACCAATATAATAAATGCAATCTTAAGACTTCACTATTTTCCTTCCACCTGGAAAATGGCTGATGTGATTCCTATACATAAGCCAGGCAAAGACCCACACTTACTGCAGAATTATCGTCCAATCAGTCTCATCTCCAATCTGGGTAAGGTCGCAGAGAAGGTCATCCTCTCACGACTCCAAACCTCAGTAAATGACCTAGACATCCTCCCTAAAGAACAGTTTGGATTTCGACAACACCATAGTACTACCCAGCAAATCCACAGAATTGTGGAATATATCACCACCAGCTACAACTGGCGCCAGTGCACAGGTGCGGTATTCCTTGACCTATCTAAAGCATTTGACAAAATCTGGCATTTTGGACTCCTGCACAAACTTATCTCAGCCGGTATCTCACTAAAAATGGTTCATCTAATCCGTTCATATCTTCAGAATAGATCAATGCAAGTTAAAATTAACGGTTCTACATCGTCCCAGCGCCATATCTTTGCTGGAGTGCTGCAGGGATCTCTACTGGCTCCATTGCTGTTTTCTGTATACATGTCAGACATCCCACACAATCCGATGACTTCCATTTTAGCACTGTATGCGGACGATACGGCAATACTAACCAGATCTCTCAGACCCCACTTCGTTACTAGAAAGCTTCAAGAAAATCTTCTAAAGCTGGAGGGTTGGTTCTCCAAGTGGAGATTGGAAGTCAATCCCCTGAAAAGCTCAGCGGTTCTCTTCTCAAAAAGGCCAATGTCTCCTGCTAGAGATGTGTTACTATTCAATACTAAAATTCCCTGGCAGAAAGAAACAAATTACCTGGGTGTGATTCTCGACAAAAAGCTATCTTTCAACCAACATATCAAGTCTGCATGTGCAAAAGCATCTAAAGCCATAGCTCAGATCTACCCGCTAATTAATAGAAATAGCAAACTCAGCAACAGAATCAAATTGCAGCTATACCAGATGTCGATTCGTCCTATAATCACCTATGCCTCTCCAGCCTGGAGCCACACCTCTAATACTAACATTATTAAGATACAGCGAGTGCAGAACAAGTGCTTGAGAATGATTTTGAACGCCCCGTGGTATGTTAGAAACAGCCAACTCCACAGAGACACAAATATTCCCTATATTCTCTCTTATCTACAATCCTTAGCTTCCAAATTTTTTCTAAAGACGTCCACACATCCCAACGATTTGGTTCAACAAGCTGCAGCATACGAGCCAACGGACATATTTAAATATAGAAGACCAAAAACTATATTAGCCTCCTATAGCGTTACATAATCTCCATGCCCATTCAGGGCGAGCAAACTGCTCGTAAATTTTACCCTCACTGTAACCAGGACAGATAGCGGGGAATATGAAAAGCATCTTGCTTCACCCCTAAAGACATAAATGTCAATTGTCAATTACTTGAACCTTGGTATCTCTTGCAGGTCTGGCTCCTACTGGTGAGACCTCAATAAAGGTCAAAACTTTAATGTATAATGCTATGCATTTAGATTCCAATTATGCATAACTGTATACACGTCTACGGCAAGTGATATGAAGTCATTAGCCTCTATATACAAGCAGAATAAATGGAATGGATATTAATTAAGCAAAAAAGAAGTAAAGTTTGGTCGATTGGTAGAGCCTCTGCTATTAATGGCTCACACAAAGAGTTAACAAGCTTGAGTGCAGTAGTAGTTGGAAGGGGTAAATCATTTGATGCTGTTGGCACACTTTCCCTCGATGAGTCATGGACTCCCTGGAGGTGTCATATAATAATAATAAAGTAGCTCAGACTTGAATATTTTTCAAGCACAAAACATTGTTTTGCTTCCTTGGGAAAAGTATTAAAACCAGTGGTGAGCTATGGAAATTTTAACAAAGGGCTTGCATCATCGAGGAAAAAAAAAAAAAAAAACCTACACCAACGCCATCTATCGCTGACCACCACCACTAGTATTTCCAGAGACAATCGCAAACATCCATTCCCACAGCGGGATGTTTATAAATAAAATAAATTTGTTTTGTTTGCGACAGAAGTTTTTATTACAAACAATCTATAAATAATACATCAATATTATCTAAACACAATAATACTGAAATACGTCATATTTTTCTTTTGTTTTTATACTTCAAGTGATAATCAACGGTACAAATCAAGGGACATTATTTTATAGTCCTATTTATTTATATGAGACTACCAAAAGTGAATTCTTATTTGTAAAATGATTAGTAACAATAACTATACTATTTTATTTAATAAAATCACTTTCGAAACTATGAGACAATTCTACATGAAAAAAAAAAAAAAAAAAACTCGCTGTCTGGTGCACATTTACCCAGAAAAAATTCTCTCCTTTAGAGGTTAACATTTAGAAACAATTACTTTAAGGTAATTGTTTGTAAATGTCTTTAAGGAAATACTTATGACAACAGCTGCCACACCTTATTTCCACCTTCACGTCTTGTGTTCTTCTAGGAGGATCTATAGCCGAGCGATGATTTTCTAGAAAAGATCTGACATAGGGATTCGGATTAAATTCATTCAAGGGTTTCCCATTTATACATATTGTCATTAAATCCGAAATATGTTATAGTGAGAGAAGATCTCTTTGTCGTTACGATGTTATTCATCATACTAAAAGCTCGTTTGGCTTCAGCACTGCAAACTGCATTAATTGTTGCCATAATCGCTTTGACTTTTTTCGCCATTCTGGGAATTTCGTTTTGTAACTTTCCAGCCAAAGCCATTTCCACTAAATCTCTAAAATCGTTAATTTTAATTTCATATTTCAAAATAAAATTTAAAAATCTTATCTTTTTTTTTTCTCTTCTAACCATAGACACGTAACTTCTTCCATACTCTATGTTTCAGGATAACATACATTTAAAATGTTTTTGAGTTCTTCATCTTCCAAATCCTCATAATTTTCATTTTTAAGTTTAAAATTTCTTTGCTGCATTAATCTATCCTTTAAAGACATTATAAGAGAGTTTAGTAATGTTTCTTGCGGTGGTTTGTGAAATCTGATTTTGCTTTCAATTGCTATTCCTTCAAATTGTTTTGATTTTAACATGGTATCAATTTTAGATTCACAAGACCCTACAGAATTTTTAAAATCATTAATTGCATTAATTGTTCACATGATTAAGGAGTTAGCCCTTATAATACTTATATTGCGACTTTGTAGAGCTTCTGACAGATATGATAATTCCTGTAGGATATCAATCATTAATGCTAGATCTTTTAAAAATTCAAATTGAGAAGTTGGTTTAAAAAGCCCTTATATTTATCATTCGATGCAAAATGCTTGCATAAAACTGGGTAATTTCTCCACACAGCAAGAGCCGTTCGTAAACTGCAAGCTGCCCGTTGCGGTCCAAACACACGGCTGATCTTTCAAATTTCGATACCAAGGTCTTTCGCAATCATATTTAATTCTTGTTGATGTTTTGGTGATTGAAGATGAAAAGCATATAATTTATCCATAAATATTTCAAAATGATTGATTTCTTTAATATTTTTTTTTTGAATCGTCTTATGCTAATTGTAAATGATGAGCTACACAATGCTAAATCACAATGTTGGGAAATTTTTGTAGAAGTATGATTGCAACACCTGATTTGTTTCCTGGCATTACACTAGCTCCATCAGAACAAAATGCAATGAGATGATTTTTTAAATTGTTATCAGAAAATCCATATGAATTTAAAGTGGCATGTATATATATTCAGCAGTGGTATTTTCTAGTTCTGCAAGATCTACAAAAATCATACATGGTTCAGTGAGCTGCTCAACTTGTATGTGAATAACTAAAACACTTTTTTTTCTATAATAGCGGACGAATTGACAATATTATGGATTCGTCTGCTATTATAGAAATTTTGCAATTTTTTTTTCTATTATTTTGGAGAATATTTCTAATTTTATTTGTTTAGAAATATGTTCAACTATTCTAATTCATGAGAATCTAGAATTCAATGATAATCCTTGATCAATACCATTTTTAATTTGGAGCTCGATTAAATCTGGCAAATCAGACATTGGTCGGTTTCTCTTCACCAAACTATACACAGAATTAAGCATTTTTGAAGTTATCAAAATTTCTCTTTCATTTAGTTTGTCAATTAAATTTGGTAATATAGATTTGCTACATTCTTCATTTATTTTTATGATTTTATTATGAGCAAATGATTCGTTATGTTTGGATAACTTTTTACGCAAACATGCGGTTCTTGAGTTTCCATTCGGTTCCATTTCTACCCATTCCTTTGATGATAAAACAACTTTTTTCTCCTTCAACACTTAAGTTTTTATATTTTGAACAAACGCGACATCCTAATTTACCATTTTTAACTTCTAACCACTTATACTGCATTTTGAAATACAATGCTTGCTTCTCATTCTAGCAATCAGGTAAATTATTTTCTTTTTCTCCTCCAACTTGTTGCATATTCATTGAATCAATGTGCGTATTATCTTCAAACTTCATATTCGACTTCATTTTCAACAGCAGTAGAATCAGCAGAACACTTTGCATTATTTTTTTTTCAAAAAAAAAAAAAAAAATTAATATAATAAATTTCACTGTCTTTTCATGTTTCATGGGTAAAAATACTTTTACAATTATAAAAATAAAATTTGCTGAATCTACAGTTTTTAAATTTATTATTATTTTAAAATTTTAAACACAAACCATTGTTATACATCAGTGTACTGACGAACACAGAACTAATGTCCAGTGGAACAACCCGCTGTTTTACCATACGATTGCATATTTATTTTCAAACTTTCATTATAGAGGAGTTGAAACAATAATTCCAAATAATCTATACACTGTCGAATAGACAAATATTTGTTAGGTTACTGAACGAGTTAGTGGCTTAATATATTTCAAAAAATTATGTTGTTTTTTAAAATAAAAAGTAAAGAAGAACAACAAGGGGCTCGCAAATTTGAGAAAAATTGAAGTGCTTGCACGAGTGCCTTATAGCTCACCGCTGATTAAAACCAAGTATATAATTTCTTGGTATCTTTAACACACACACACACACACACACACACACACATGGAGCCTGTGTAGCTCAGTGGAAGTGGTGTTTGGTGCTTGACTGCACGAAAGACTTTGTTTCGAATCTAGTCGGCAACTGGAGGAAATTTTTCTAAGCCTTTTTCCGACCGGTTCAAGAGTTAGTCGATCTCTGGCATGGGCAAGCTGGTTTTTTTCTCCCAGAAACTCAGGTTTTTCATCCCGTAAACTCAAGAAAATTAACCATAGAACCCACATTATTTCAGATATTAAATATAGTGTGTTAGGGACCATGAGATGGCGACACTCTCTAGCTGCCTTCTTCACTGTGTGTTGTTTAATTAGTGATAGCCTTGGGCCAACTATCTCTTATTGGCTACCAGTGGAGATTGAACTGCCCACTCAGTCTCCAAAAGTTAGATAGGGCTAAAACGGCCTCGCCTACTCTCTATATGGAAAAATAAAAGGCATTAACTGATTTTTTTTAACATACATTTTTTGATATATATATGTGTGTGTGTGTGTGATCATTTGGTACATTGACTCAGTGATTAGATATATTCATCTTTTTTGACTGACTGAAATCGAGAAAATAGATAACTAGTTAATTTAATGGAGCACACAACATGTTTCGTCAAAACGACTTCTTCAGGTGTGGTAATAACACTTAAAGCAAATTTTAAAAAAAACATGAAAACACCGTGCCATTATAATAACAGACTTGTAAACTGAAGTTAAGTTTGAATTGTCGTTGTAGTCCCTTCTGTAGTTCTATTGTTGTGCAAATGCAAGCGTATGAGTTCACGCGTATGCCAGTATCTAATGGCAGGACTATGTGAGTCAGATAGACTATAACTGAGGTTGCCATTGATGTGAAATTGTCCTAGACCCTTCTCACATCAACAGCAATCTCAGTTATAGTCTACCTGACTTGCATAGTTCTGCTATTAGATACTGCTGTACCCGTGAACTCATATGCTCGCATTTGCACAACAACAGAACTACAGAATGGACTATAATGACAATTCAAACTTAACTTCAGTTTACAAGTCTATTATTATAATGGCACAGTGTTTTTATGGGTTTTTTTTAATTTGCTTTAAGTGTTATGACACCTGAAGAAATCATTTTGACAAAACATGTTGTGTGCTCGATTAAATTAACTTATCTATTTTCTCAGTTTCAGTCAGTCAAAAAATGATGAATACACACACACACACAAAATGAAATGAAAAGAAATCAAGGAAGACGCTTGAAGAGATAGTGTGAGGCCTGAACAAGCCACAAAACCTTATACTGTAAAAGAAAGATGACAATGATATTTCATACAGAAATGTTGATCCTTTATATATATATATATATATATATATATATATATATATATATATATATATATATATATATATATAGGTATTTTCACTGGAGTGAATCCAGTGATAAAAATATGAAAAGCTCCATGTCAATATACACATAATTCAGCTTAAAGCTTCTTATTATGCAGGTATCTCAAAGTCTAGAGACTCAATGACAGAAGAGCCCT
The DNA here is from genome assembly GCF_054136105.1 of Typopeltis vanoorti. Classification (NCBI taxonomy): domain Eukaryota; kingdom Metazoa; phylum Arthropoda; class Arachnida; order Uropygi; family Thelyphonidae; genus Typopeltis; species Typopeltis vanoorti. The sequence continues at coordinate 85,985,319 of NC_143570.1, forward strand.
AAACTACACCCAAGCTAACCATAATTTGCACAATACCTGTCATATTTTGCTTTGAACTTATTTAGTGACAAAGCAAAATATGATGGGTATTGTTTTCCTCTCTTTCAATTCCATAAAAATCTTTAAGTAATTTATACCTCTGCCAGAGCTGCTAATTTCCCCTATCAGCTAATCTCTGAAAACCACACATGTTCAACCTGTCTGGATAAGGAGCATTCCACAAACCTGCCACCATCTTGGTCACTCGCCTCTTAAATACTCTCCACATCTTCCTCATCCACAAGAAACCCAGTCAACAAGATCAGTGAAAATTAATCAAGATAAGATCCCATACCAAAGCCATATAAAGAGATATAATAACTGTTATATCTCTTTATATGTCAGTGTGTTCCACTTGTCAGTGTGTTCTTCAATAACCACAGCCAAATGTCAACATGCCCACTGAACTACTCAGGTTGCCACAGCCTCCCCACCCAATCCCTAGCCTTATCAATTTCGTGTATAACAGTTCCATCAATGTTGGGAACATGCAATATTTTTTTCAAAATAAATGAATTAATAAATGCAGAAGTCATATTTTCCATATATAAGTAGCAAAAAGATATCACCTGATTATTAAAATATTCTGGATCAGAGATAACTTCTGAAAGCTTTATCACTTGGTTACAAAGTAAATTAAATTCTTGGGTAAAGGATTAAACACTCGTTTAATCCTTTACCCAAGTATAACCAAACTCTATACCAACCTCTATATACAACTAGATTACTTGTATATAGAAGATGTTGACTTAATATCAATTGCCTCAGTATCACATAATACAAAGCACATTTACGTTGAGATATTATGGATTATCAGAAGAGTCACTCTCTAGACACAGAAAGGATTAAACAAGAATATAATTTGTTGGCTACATCTATCTCTGATCTAGAGTACTTTAGTACAAGGCATTACACCTTTTTTTGCTATTACGTATGAAAAATATATAAATTCTACAAAAATTCAACCTCAACATCTCTCTAGGTCTAACTCCCACTGATGAAAACTCAAAGTGCGAAATCAATCTGGGTGGTAATTCTTTCCATAATATATATGCAATATACATGTCAAAAAAGGAATGTGCTTTGCATTATGGAATACCAAAACAATTAATGTGAAGTCGACAGCCTCTATGTACAAGTAGTCTAATTGTGAAAATACTTCACGTGCAAACTTTCTTTGTTTAATACTTCAGGGAGGGGTTAAACAAGAATATACTTTCTTGGAAAGTATAATTTACTTTGTAACCAAGAGGAGGAACCTTTCTATAACTACATAATAGCATTTCCTTCCATCCATGTGTCTTTTCCTCCTTCCCATAATTTGAAATCCCCCATAATAGTTCTACACCTGCCACTGATGGATCTTATTTGATATTACAGGCAGTTCCTGATCTAAGTAAATTCATAGTAAAGCAACTTATCAAGAAAAGGCAAGAAAATTCTAAAAAATAATGAATTATAAAAATTTCACTGAACCTGCATAAGAAATTTGCATTCCTCAGTCTCACTTTCAAAATGGATATGCTATATATTTAGTGTTTGCATGCTATGTATTGTTAGCATCTGCATGGATCCTAATACCTCACATTTCTTAAAATATCTGAAGAAAAAGAGATGATGCAATAGCCTATTATGGTGAGATTTTAGAAAAAAGAAGCCATATTTTGTCATCTCTTGATAATTTCATAGGAAAGACTGAACAGCCAAATTAAACTTTTTTTTTTCTATTTTTTCATACTATTTACACAGTATTATTTGACTTGCTATTAATAATTACATATTAAAATCCAATTTTTATGTGAATTCTGTGACTGAAACTAACAAATAACCTTTAAAACATGTTAATGCACTATTGCATATACATAAGCAATTGTGTGTAATCAACAACAGGCAAAGAGATTAAATCTTACATAAAATTTGAACTGGATAAAGTTTGTGTAATATAACTCTTATGCAGACTGCCTATCTTGTTTCCTACCTTTCGCATCCTCTAGCCCAGGGGTTCTCAACCTTTTCCAGTGGCATACCGCTATATTTAATTCAAGATATTAGGTGTACCAGTAATCAAATCTGTTTTCATACCACCTGGCAGTGGCTCATGTACCACCAGTGGTACGCGTTCCATAGGTTAAGAATCCCTGCTCTAGCCCATAGCAGGAACCCCAATGCGTATTTTGACTTACTGGCCTCTATCATTTCACTATCTAGACACAGAAAGGATTAAACAAGAATATAATTTGTTGGTTAGTATCTAATGAGCCATGTGATTCTTTTCTCATGGGCGACATTTGTTTATTGCTATGTTAATGACTAGTTTCGCATGGGTTCTAATACAATCATGTGAATAGCTGGCAAGCAGTAGAAATAAAGTGCATTGCAATATCTGCTGTAATTTCAGTCTCCTTCATGTAATTGTTTGTTCTCCTTTGTGTCATAAATGTAACTCTGATCTAGAATACTTTAGTAGCAAGATATTACACCTTTTTGCTATTATGTATGAAAAATATCACACCAGACCGGCTCAAATAAACTGCCCTCTCTGAACTATAACATGATTTCATTTGCTTTCATCAGCATTACCCTTTCTTATCTGTTGGTTATTGGTATACATTTGTAGACTGCCTCTGATAGATATGTGCTCTTATCAATCCATATTCCTTTAACTGAAATCATCCATTATGATGATTAGCTCAACTAATTTGTCTCAATATTTCATGGCTATTACTCTTTACATTTGTAGACATATTCTATGCATTTTAACCTTATGCCAGGTAGCCTCCAAACCATCACATGTACAACCATTCTTTACCTACAATCTGAAAGGCTACAATTCCTTTACTATCAGTTAGTACTCATGCTCCTCTATTCTCCTTCATATTATTCTGAAAGATTCTGTATCCCTCAGTTTTGATTAATGCCTAAGCACCAATCTCAGTTAACCAAGTTTTGCATATGCCAATAATCCTTAGACACATTGAATTGCACTGTCACAAACATACCATCCTTCTATCTGATATTCTTTCCATTAGTATATGTACATATGTACGAGGGTAGTCTGAAAAGTTCTCATCCTAACAATGAAAAAACGAATTTATCATTTCAAAATTATTTTTATTTTTCAACATAATCTCCTTTAAGACTAATACATTTATTTCACGATGCTCCAGCACAATTATCCTGTCCCTGTAGTTGTTCTCAGTGCAATCTGCAAAATACCCCTCTACAGCTGCAATTACCTCTTGATTCGAAGAAAAACGCTGACAAGCAAGGAAGAGTTGTAGTTTTGTGAAGAAACAGAAGTCAGAGGGAGCGAAATCTGGGGAATAGGGTGGATGTTCCAACAATTCATAGTGCAGATCCATTAATTTTCCCATTGCCAAAACACCTTTGTGGGCAGGTGCATTGTCCTGATGAAAGATGATTTTTTCTTCTTCAAACCAGGTCTTTTCTCATGAATATTTTCGTCTAGTGTGGTTAAAAGATTGAAATAATATTCCCCGGTTATTGTTTTACCCTTTTCAAGATAATTAATAAACAAAATGCCTTTAGCATCCCAAAACACCAATGCCATGACCTTTCCTGCTGATAGAACCAATTCTGTCTTCTTTGGCACTGAACAACTGGCTTCTGTTCATTGTTTTGACTGGTGTTTGGATTCTGGTGTGTGATGGTGAATCGAAGTCTCATCCATAGTAATAAATCAATACACAAAATCAGTTTTATTCTTGTTTAAAGGCTCCAAGCACTGTTCAGAGATTTTCACATGAGAGTGTGTTTTTGATCTGTTATGAGAAAGTGTGGCACCCATCTTGCACAAAGCTTTTTCATTTGCAATTCTTCATGCAAAATATATCCTACATATTTCATCGGCTATTTCATGCACTTTGATTCGCCAGTCATCCAATACCATATCATGCACTTGATCAATGATTTCTGATGTTGTTACACCTTTTAAACGTCCTTCACGTGAATCATCTTCAAGGCTGGTACGGCCATGTTTAAACTTGGAGGCCCATTTCTTAATTGTCGAAAACAAAGGAGAAGAGTGCCCATAAACTTTTATGAACTTCAAATGAATTTCTTTTGGCATTAAACCTTCTTTTACAAAGAATTTTATAACCGCACGATACTCAATTTTATTCTTGAAATAGATAAATTTGAGTATCATGCTTTTGCTTCAGACAGCTAAATAAAACAAACTACTTGATATAATGACTTGCAATTTCACATGGATGCTTATAACAGATGTACCAACTTAGGAAAAAAAAATCTTGCCGATAGTGTTGCTATCTATGGTCGAGGCCAAGAACTTTTCAGACCATCCTCATATATATATATATATATACAGTCCATGAGGTGTCCTATACGTTATGCTATGCCATTATTACCTTGTGGTATTACCCCCCCCCCATGGCTTTATTTCCAAATGTATCGGATGTGCTCTATCCTGCTTTTCCAGACCATCCAATCAATATAGTTATTTCTTTTTTCATGCTTGTTGCTATATGCTTTGTGGCAGCTCTCTACTCTGATCTACTGATTTCCTTGTTCTTCACTCTTACCTACTCTCTTATTCGCATGTATTCTAAAACTCTTCTTATCAATCATTTTCTGATTTTACATCCATATTCTCTATGTCCATTCACAAAAAGATTCTCATGCTTTTTTGGATTATGAATGATCCTTATTCACACTCTCACTTTATCACTGCACTGAGAAGTTCAGTAATGTTTATTATAATTTCAACTATAATTAACTACGAGGGTTGTTTGAAAAGTCTGATAAATTTCCAATAGACAGCGACACAATTCGTTCATTCATACCAGTGTTGGCACGTATCATCTTTTTCATGCTCCCTGGCAAAATTTTTGCCACATGCTACAAGTAGTTCTCGTTTGGCAAACAGTTAAAATGACTGTGTTCACATTTTTCATAAAAATGGAGAAAAACGAGTTTCGTGCAGTGATAAAACAGTTTTATTTGAAGAAGTGGATGACTGCGCAGATCAAAGTTGAGTTTGATTCAGTTCATGGGGCCTCTGCACCAGAATTAAAGACTATTTATTTTTGGATAAATGAGTTTAAACATGGTCTTAAGTCCAAAGATGAAGTGCGCTCTGGAAGCCCAAATGAGGTCACTATGAAGTAAATGATTGACAAAATCCATGGTATCATTATGGAAGACCGTCGAGTGAAAGTGCATGAGATTGCTGGGATTGTAAGCATCTCAACTGAACAAGTGTATTATATCCTGCACAAAAAATTGCACAAGAAAAAGCTGGGTGCCGCGATTGTTGACTGTCGATTAAAAACGTATGTGAAAAGACATTTCAACGCAGTGTTTGGCAATGTTTAACCGCAATTCGCAGGATTATTTGCATTGATTCATGACTGTAGGCAAAACTTGGATCCACCACTACACATCTGAGTCCAAGCAGCAGTCAAAACAATGGACAATGCCTGGTGAAAGAGCACCAAAAAAAGTGAAGACCATTTTGTCAGCTGGGAAGGTGATGACCACTGTTTTTTGGTATTCCCAAGGAATTATCATGATAGACTATTTGGAAAATAGTAAGACAATAACAGGAGTCTATTATGCGTCATTGTTGGACCATTTAAAAGAAGAACTGAAGAAAAAACGGCCAAGATTGGTATACAAAAAAGTGCTCTTTCATCAAGCCAATGCACCGTCCCACACATCGGCAGTCTCAATGGCAAAATTGCATGAATTGAGGTTTGAATTGATTCCACATCCACCGTATTCTCTGGACTTGGCCCCATGCGACGACTTCTTGTTCCCAAACTTAAAAATTTGGCTCGGTGGGAAAAAATTTTCTTCGAACGAGGATCTCATCAAGGCTGTCGATGCCGATTTTGCACAATTTGACAAATCCTACTTTTGTTTAGATGGGATGAAAAAATTGGAAACTTGCTGGACCAAATATGTAGACCTCGATGGAGACCGCTGAGAAATAAAGGTAATTTTTTCCAAAAAAACGTGTTTAACTTATTATTTTTTTACCAAACCTTTCAAACAACCCTCATATAATTATAACTATAATTATAATTTAAATATGCATGTTATTGTCATATTCTCTCAGATCAAAAATTTTTAAATACATCTGGTATTGTCACCTACCATATAGATATACTTTGCTGTTTTTAAAAAAAAATCTTATTCTAGAAAATGAACTTAACATTAAGATTCGTATAAAAAAAAAAAACTCAAATTTATATCAAAATATTACACTGTGATGGATTCTTACTGGGAAAAAAGGTCTTATTTAAATATGCTGTCAAAGAAAAAAAAAAGCCAATGTTTTTGTTAGCAAAATGGCACTCTAGCACACTTAAACAAAATTGATCTCCTATGAAAAGCTATACCTGATCACATATCATATCCCACTTCTTTTCATCATCATACTGTTTTAAAAGTTTCACTTTATCAGGAGGGAGGTCCATAGATGCCTAAAAATAAACATACTGAAGTTAGTATTAAAAATGTTATGAAGATCCAACAATTTTAAATATATTATGACTAAAAATAAGAATAACAATTATATTAATAAAAATAGTACCTTTCTACTAGACTGGAGTCAATTATTCTTTTTGAAATAGTTAAAGAAACTTTAGGTGGGAGATGAATTTCATTACCTAGTGCAAGACCACCACCCTACTTATTGAAGGCCTGAAGTAGCTTGAAAAAAAGTTCTATGTTTGGTATCTAGAGCAGGGTTTCCAGACTATGTAAAAATAAATTTAAAAATTACAAAAAATATATAAAATTGATAAAAAAAAATGGCAAAAAAAAAAATCCTTAGCCCACCCATGGCACAAGATGTATTATAAGTTCATAATAACCTATTGTGGATGGGAACCACACAAAAAACACCACTAGTCACTTGCTTCTTCCTGGATTCTGCACTCTTTCATATATCCCTTTAGTAACTGCACACACACCACCTTTGAATCCATATCACCAGCTTCATATCTATCCCCACCTCAATTTGTGTAACAAAGTTTGATGTGGTATCCTATCAAATGCTCTTGTAAAATCTAGCAGGATCAATGTGTAGCCATCCCTTTATCTAACTCTGTTATTATAATAAGTGAGTAACACCCCACTGCTCCATAAAGTATCATATTCTCATCCCCCCCCCCATTCCTTTTGTCTCTGACCAAGTTATCTCTATGAGCTGCCTTCAGTACCTTTACGACCGTGGCTTAACAAATTATACAAAATACTACTAGTAGTGCAAAAACCTGCACTCCCAAGATCCCTCACCCAATTTTTTTTTAATGAAAAAAAATTGGGTGAGGGATCTCACGAAGTCAACGGAAAGACTTCATGAGAAAAAATCTCATTAAGTCAACAGATATTCCATAAAATGATAAGTGGTGTGCTTCTATTTTCTTAAATTGAAAAAACTCATTTTGAAAATTAATTTTTATTAAATAAGAAAATATTCTAATTATATGAAGAGCCAAAGGTTTCAGTTCGGCGACATGAACTTATTTAAGTTAAGGGATATTACATCCCATATTGTTTCATAGCCAAATATAGAAACTATATAAAGTTCGGCGAGTCTAAGCGTAAGCAAATACCTGGATAGTGCAACACTGAGGCAACTCATAGTAAGGGTGGAGCAAACTCCGATCACTATTCTTGATATTTACCCATAATGTGAAACCCAGCTCCTAGGAGCTGTATTATTGTTCTACATTATGAGAGAAGGTCACTACCCAGACCGGTTTCAACCTTTATTGTTGTCTCATCAGTGAGTAGGTAGACCTAAATAATACCAAGTTTGGCGAAAAGAACTTACATATACCTTACTATAAGAATTGCCAAGGTGTCCTAATAAATTACTAATTATATGAAGAGCCAAAGGCTTCAATTCGGCGACATGCACTTATTTAAGTTAAGGGATATTACATCCCATATTGTTTCATAGGCGAATAAGAAACTCAAAGAGTTTCATGCCGAATATAGAAACTATAAAGTTCGGCGAGTCCAAGTGTAAGCAAATACCTGGATAGTGCAACACCTAACCCAGTTGGTAGTGCAACACTGATGTAATTCATAGTAAGGGTGGAGCAAGATCTGATCACTATTCTTGATATTTAAGAATATCTTGATAATAATACCAAACTTGGTATTATTTAGGTCTACCTACTCACTGATGAGACCTCAATAAAGGTTGAAACCGGTCTGGGTAGTGACCTCTCATAATGTAGAACAGTAATACAGCTCCTAGGAGCTGGGTTTCACATTATGGGTAAATATCAAGAATAGTGATCGGAGTTTGCTCCACCCTTACTATGAGTTGCCTCAGTGTTGCACTACCAAATGGGTTATTGTGATCCCCTTTCCAAAAGGGAATCCATGGAGTGGTGCAAACCAGGCAAAGCACCACTGAGAAAAGTCAATGTCACTCAGTCCACCAATAAGATCATGGCAACAATCTTTTGGGATTTCTGGGGAATTCTCTTGATTAACCACAAGGAAAGGAATACCACTGTGAATGCAGAATATTATGCTTCACTCTTGCACAAGTTTCCTCAGCATTCCTCGTCTCATCTCCATAAAGGAGATGAGATGAGGAATGCTGAGTCATGATGTTCGCCTGCTTCACAAATGTTCCATTCCATACAGCTATTGTTGTGAAGGCTGCAGTGAAGGACTGGCTTCCAGGAGATTGAACACCCACCCTACAGACCAGATCTAGCACCCATTGACTACTACCTCTTCTCAAAACTGAAGAAAGACCTTTGAGGAAGAAAATTTGTAGATGACAATGAGGTGAAAGATGCAGTTTTAAGCTATTTTTTCAAGGGCATAGAAATGTTAATTCAAAGCTGTGAAAAGTGTGTTGAAGTAGAGGAAGATTATGTTGAAAAGAGACACATTTGCAAAGTGGTCACCCAGAATGCAACTATTTTATCAACTTTTCTTACTTCCTATCATCAACACTTGTTAAAGTTATCCTTCCATAGTCATTCTCCCTTTTACTCACCACATAATGAAAGAAAGCCATTAAATTTCTTTTAGCCTGCTCAGCTAATTTCCTCTCATAATATGATTTTGACCACTCTAGTCACTCTTTTACTTGTGAGCTTAATGTTTACCTTTCTCATTATATACCCGGCACAACTTTTTTTTTTTCTATTTTTGGAGCTCCTGCTTTATGATGCTACTCATTCATGTGACTGCTATCCTTCTGACCATAGGTATACATTCTCATAATGCTTCTTTCAGACACTAAATCATCTCCAATGTGCTGTAACATACTTGGCTTGCAAATTCTTATGCAATGCATTGCTTGAAGCTACCTCTTAGGCTTATCAATTGTCCTGCAGTTCAACATATACCCCTTTTTTTTTAAAAAAAGAATCCACATTTGAAACCTCCCAACTTAATGTAGCATAACTTATAACTCTCGTTATAAGTGATTTCATTATCTGCATTTTCGAATATGCGTGGTTCCATTATTGCAGTACATAATGACTATCATCACTGTTTCCTCTACAAAGTGTAGAAATTTCCATGCATGTGCATTGCGTCTTATCTCCCCACCCCTATCTAAGTGAAGTGGATGAGGGCTACCGCATCAACAGCGGATGCGGTTAAAGAAGCGAGCCCAGCAGGTGGAGAGGATGTTGCGAGTGGGAACACTGAATGTTGGAAGCATGACTGGAAGGGGAAGAGAGGTGGCAGACATGATGAGGAAGTTGGACATTTTGTGTGTGCAGGAGACAAGGTGGAACGGGGGAAATGCAAAGGAACTGGGAGATGGATATAAATTGTTCTACTCTGGAGTGAATAACGAGGGAAGAAATGGTGTAGGAATTGTGGTGTGTGGCAGAATGAAGGGCGAAGTACTGGAAGTGGGTAGAAGGAACGACAGGATCATGCGAATGAAATTGGGTCTTGGAGAAGAGCGGGGGGTCCTATTATGTGTATATGCTCCGCAAGTTGGCTGTACAGCAGAGGAGAAAGATGAGTTCTGGAACGTGTTAGATGAAGAAATGAGGGAACTGGAAGAAAATGAGATGGTGATTGTCGGAGGAGACTTGAACGGACACATAGGGAGACAGAATAGAGACTGTGAAAGGGTGCATGGTGGCCACATAGCGGGAATGATGAACCAGGAAGGAGAGAGGGTTGTGGACTTTGCAGTAGCGTTTGATCTAACAATTGTGAACTCGTTTTTTCTACAAGAGTTTTTTACTACAAGATACAGGAGGCAAGGTCGAGATGGTTTGGTCATGTGATGAGGATGGAAGACGAATATGTGGGAAGAAGGGTCATGCAGATGGATGTGCAAGGAAGGAGGAAGCATGGGCGGCCAAAGAAGAGATGGAGGGAGCTGGTAGAAGAGGACTTGAGGATGAAGAACTTGGATGTGGTGACAGTCCAAGACAGGAGGATGTGGAGGAGACTCATCATCAACAGTGACCGCACTTAGTTCAGTGAGTTCAGTGCCCATACTGCCTTATTCGTCTATGTGGTATTTCACTTTATCTGTAAATAACTTATGCGCTCTTTGAGCAAGATGTTTGGCAAGAGACACACATAAGAAACTAAGAGTGAAAAGAAGAAGGTGCATAAAGCATAGAAATTTCTGTGCATGCACATTGTTTCCTATCTCCCACCTCTGTCTGCTGTGTTCAGTGGCTCAGTATCCATTTTGTCCCTACTGCCTTATTTGTCTATACGGTATTTTACTTTATCTGTAAATAACTTATACGCTCTTTGAGCAAAATGTCTGGCAAGAGACACACATAAGAAACTAAGAGTGAAAAGAAGAATGTGCATAAAGACCAAGTGAAGAAAAGGCCTAGGAAATCCAATTCTTCAGAGGTGAAGTTGAAAATTATGAATAGGTTTGATAGAGGTGGATGTAGCTTTGACATTCAAAGGACAATGGGACTAAGTAGTTCTACACTGATAATGGCTTGATACAATGTACAAGAGTGCTCAATTGTACAGGATTAACGGGGGGGGTGAATAAATTTTTTGGGGAAAAGGGGGCAGTAAGCCAAATAAGTCTGGGAACCACTGTTGTAAGTGGTTATCAGAACTTTTCAGTTCCCCTCACAGATCACATTACAACTGAAGAAGTTAATGAATTTTTCTTCAAAGAGAAATTAGGAGGTTACAATCGAAAACTGAAACTGCAAGTCGGGTCTCCATTAAAAGATTCTTGATAAAGTAGTCTTCAGCATGGCAGATAAAGAAAATGTGATTACGATATATTAATAGTGAAAATAAAGAACTACTTGAATAGTTATTTGTTTTATAAATACTGAATAGTTTATTTGCTACTTTTTGCCATAATATGCATGAACAATACGTGCATTTTTGATAAAATTAATCCTGAAGATAGGAATCTCACTCACTTGGTAATGCAACCTTTATTATCCCATGTTATGAACCTCCCTTGCTGAATTCTCATTCAGTTTGTACAACAGCTCTAATTCATCCTCCTCATACATCTGAGTTTCTTCATTCAGTGAAGAGGTAGCAGTGGGTGCAATATTGCATACATCAGGTTGATAGTTTTTAGCAAAATGGTCAATCATTTGTTTAACAACCTTTCTACATCTGTCACCCTCACACCATCTGCATTCAGTAGAGTTCTTCTTTCACATTCATTCTGTCTTTTATATACAGCATAATGAGAGAATTCTTTTGGGTTGTCTTTAGCTTGCAGGGCCAGTTTCTTTTCATATTCAGACTTAACTTTCTGCACAACAGTTGCAACTCTTCTTGCCTGCAGCTTATACTTTTCATAGGGGATATGATCCTTATGCATACAGTATTCCTTCCACATCATCCTTTTCTTACAAATTTCTTGCTAATAAGATTACACATCCATTTGACTCCTACCCTATTTATTCTTCAAACTCTCAGAACACATTCTGATGTTGCATCATTTAAATATTTTTAAATTTAAAATGCACTATCAATATTCTTTCCATCCAACAACCAATACCATTGCACTAAACTCAGTATACTCCTCAGTTGATCATAATTTCCTGTTTTGTTGTTCAGCATGTAACCTTTTCTAAATGGTATACTCATGAACTTAGCCAACTGATCACTGTCACCAAAGACTAGTTACATCTTTAACACGAACACCCCCCCCCCATGACACTACATCACATCAAACACTCTTTTGACCATGAGTTCCTTCTGTCACATACTGCCTGTCTCACAACAGCTCAATAAATTCAGTTTCATTCTTTTCATGAGATTTCACAGCTACCCAATCAATGCTTGGATAAGTCCCTAATTATGATTACTCTTTTTTGCATCCGTCATCTTTATTTGATCATGCATTTCTTCATTACTAGCAATTGATCCACAGGTCTGTAACAACACAACATTATGTATTCAATCTTGTTACCCTCAACCTCATATCAGATGAAAACCTGCTATTAAAATTACAATCACAGGTCTCAACACTAACTGGATTATTATTACTGATTGCCAGGTATTACTAATGCCTACAATCTCAGGTCCCAATGTATTAACCAAAGAAACAAACTACTCCTTTGTTATATATAGATTAAGTGGATATTAAATCCAACATCATTTCAAAGCTGAATACAGAAACTATAAACGTTTCGTGCAAAAATTGACCAGAGAGCTTGCAGGAATACACCGCCGCCACACTACAAATTTCCCTAGCTGAACATAATAGGAAAAGCACGAATGTTAAAAGCACCCGTATATTGCCTTCTATTGGTCCATTGTGATGGGTTTCACTAGTCTGACAGCTGTTTCAAACTCATTGGTTTTCGTCAGAGACTAGGCAGAAACCTAAGAGAGCAAAAACTCTCAGTGCTAAGAAACTTAAAGCATCGGAGAGGTGTATTTTCCGTAAGCAAACTCTCGGTCGGTGCGGAAAGTATTTACTAAAATAAAGAGCCAAAGGCTTCATTTTGGCAATGCAAAATTATATGCAAAGTTATATGATGAAAACCAATGAGTTTGAAACAGCTGTCAGACTAGTGAAACCTATCAAAATGGACCAATAGAAGGCAATATACGGGCGGGCGCTTTTAGCATTCATGCTTTTCCTATTAGGTTCGGCTAGGGCAACTCGTAGTATGGCGCAGTGTATTCTCGCAAGCTCTCTGGTCAATTTTCGCACGAAACTTTTATAGTTTCTGTATTCGGTTGAAGGCGTTGGCTCTTTATTTTAGTAAATACACCGACCAAGAGTTCACTTACGGAAAACACACCTCTCTGACATTTCAAGTTCCCTAGTACAGAGAGATTTTGCTCTCTTAGAACCAATGACCAATGAGTTTGAAACAGCTGTCAGACTAGTGAAATCAATCAAAATGGACCAATAGAAGACATACGGGCACTTTTAGTGTTCGTGCTTTTCCTATTAGATTCGGCTAGGGCAACTTGTAGTATGGCACAGTGTATTCTCGCAAGCTCTCTGGTCAATTTTCGCACGAAACTTTTATAGTTTCTGTATTCGGCTTTGAAATGATGTTGGATTAAATATCCACTTAATCTATATATAATTTTGCATTGCTGAAATGAAGCCTTTGGTCTCTTTAATTTAGTAAACTACTTCTTTGTTTCTGATACTCCTAGCATTTGTGTACATACATTTTTTTTTTTTTTCAAATACTCATGTCTGTAGACCTTATTTAGGCATCTTTACACATGCTTTATGGGTCTGAACCGGACAAACAGAAAATCGAATTCTCTCTCTCCTCATGACTGTAAATGAGTTCAAAGTGAAGTATGATAGATGCTGTGTGAATGTTGTTCTTGACATGATGTTGGGCCTCCCTCGATGAGTCTAAGGACTCCTTGGAGCTGCCCGTAATAATAATAATAATAATAATTTCCATTATTAACCCAGTTACATCACATTGCTGCTCTTAAACACAGATTTTTACCATTCGTCCCATCATATATGCAGTGATTTTCGAGAAGACAAACTCCATGTATAATGAGTGTTACATGTACCTTGAAATTTTTCAATATATGAAAAACACAGAGAGAGTACTAGAGGTCGCCTCTGAAAGTTATGTATGAGGATGTTCTGAAATGTTCTCGGCCTCGACCACAGATGGCAACACTATCAGCAAGATTTTTATTTCTAAGTTGGTACATCTCTCATAAGCATCCATGTGAAATTGCAAGTCATTCTATCAAGTAGTTTGTTTTACACCACTGTCTGAAGCAAAAGTGTTGTCTGTATCCCTTGAAATGATAAAATTCTTTGTAAAAGGTTTAACGCCAAAAGAAATTCATTTGAAGTTCATAAAAGTTTATGAGCAGTCTACTCCTTCATTTTTGACAATTAGGAAATGGGTTGCTGAATTTAAACGTGGCTATACCAGCCTTGAAGATGATCCACGTGAAGGATGTCCAAAAAGTATAACGCCACCAGAAATCATTGATCAAGTGCACGATATGTTATTGGATGACCGCTTAAGTCAAAGTGTGTGAAATTGCTGAGACTATAGGCATTTCAAAAGAATGTGTAGGATATCGATGGTGAGTTAGCCGATCTCATACGGAAGTAGCAGGGTTTTTTCTCCCGGAAACTCGGGTTTTTCATCCCGCATACATACAAATCGGCCCTTCAGAACACACGCAATTTACAGACAAAAATTACTAGTTGTGGTGGTGTTGGAGGTGGGCGGTAGATGGCGTTGATTCGTAGTAGAGGTAAGGTGTAGAGACAGTTGAAGATGTCCTCCCGCGATGAGTCTTCGGACTCCTTGGAGGCATCAGGAATAATAATAATAATATATTTTGCATGAAGAATTACAAATGAAAAAGCTTTGCGCAAGATGGGTGCCACACTTTCTCATAACAGATCAAAAACGCACTCACATGAAAATCTCTGAACAGTGCTTGGAGCATTTTAACAAGAATAAAACTGATTTTGTGCATCGATTTATTACTATAGATCAGCGATTTTCAACCAGTGTGCCGCAAGAGGTCTTCAGGTGTACCATGAGATTTATGAAAACAAATTAATTGAAAAAAATAATGTCATAATTTGTCCATTTATTTACTAGTATCTGGTCTTCCCTCTTCATGTGTTGTAAATCAATCGAAATTATGCCTATTTTTTGCCAGATCATCAAAAAAATTAAAAGAATATATTTTTAGTGTGCTACAGAATTTTAATAATTAATCTAGGTGTGCCGTATTATGGAAAAGGTTGAAAATGAAACTCTTGGATTCAGCATTACACACAAGAATCTAAACAGCAGTCAAAATAGTGGACAGAAGCCATTTGTTCAGCGCCAAAGAAGACAAAGTCAGTTCCATCAGCAGGAAAGGTCATGGCATCAGTCTTTTGGTATGCTAAAGGCATTTTGTTTATTAGTTATCTTGAAAAGGGTAAAACAATAACCTGGGAATATTATTCCAATCTTTTAACCAGACTAGATGAAAAAATTTGTGAGAAAAGACTGGTTTGCAGAAGAAAAAAAATCATCTTTCATCAGGGCAATACACCTGCCCGCAAAGGTGTTTTTGGCAATGGAAAAATTAAGGGATCTACACTATGAATTGTTGGAACATCCACCCTATTCTCCAGATTTGGCTCTCTCTGACTTCTATCTTCCATCTCTTCCCAAAACTAAAACTTTTCCTGGCTGGTCAGCGTTTTTCTTCGAATCAAGAGGTGACTGCAGCTGTAGAGCAGATTTTGCAGATCTTACTGAGAACCACTACAGGGATGGGATAATGGCACTGGAGCATCGCTGAAATAAATGTATTAGATTAAGGGAGATTTTGTTGAAAAATAAAAATAATTTTGAAATTATAAATTTGTTTTTTCATTTTTAGTTCGAGAATCTTTCAGACCACCTTCATAAGAGGGTGGTTAGCAAAGATATGCAGTAGATTTTTTTTCTTGGAGAGTAGCAAACAAGTGGAATAGACTGCCAGAATTAGTTGTGAGTGTCCTGATAGTGAATGCGTGTAAGGGAAGGTCTAATAGGTACCGTGTGTATAAATGTTAGTGCGAGTCTCCTGCAATGGTTCTTCCAACTCCATGCAGATACTTGTGTAATAATAATAATACATTTCCACGCTTTCAGTGAATTATGCTTTCTCGGGATATTTAACTTCCAATCTATTTAAGTGAAATACATCAATTTTATGTAAGTCCTCTTCCAATCTATCAAATTCAGTCCAAAGGTCTATAAACAGCACACCATTCCATTCCTTCTGCATTTAGCAGAGTGAAGAATGTTGACAAACATGTCTCACTCTATTTGGTGAAAAATAGTGGTAGAAAAAGGTCACGATAACGAGGGGATGTCATAAAAGAAATTGTGCACCTGTGTGGAATCTTTTGCAGGACAATGTTTGAGCCTGAACTGCAGAAACATCCAGCAAGTGGTAAAGCTGAGAAGAAAAGGAAAAACGAGATGCGAGGTAAGAAAAAGGAACATATGAGAAAGTTAAAGAATGAGAGTAAGAATCAAGTTTATGATGATTCCACAAAAAGTACTTAACTGCATGACTAAATCTTGTTTCCCAGGTGTGAAAATGATACAATGAGGCTGTCACAGCATGCAAAGATAATTGCTTGGCAGGTGCTACTGATTTTCAAGGTGTACAATGTGCTATGAGAAAGTGGATATGAAAGTGTTAACAGAACAAGCAAACAAGAGGATGAGATAATAAAGACAGTCCTCCTATGGCACACTTTACTCAACCCAAACTGGCACTCACTCTCAAAACACTTCCTACTTATTAGCTCACCAGTCTATTTCCTTTCACCTCTGATAATGAATATCTTTCATATACCATATAAAATCTCTCATTCAATCTAACCAAGACATCTAGGCTGCCACAGTTCTGCTGTCCACTGGTGTCATGCCAACAATGTTATACAGTTGTCAAAAATTTTACTAACTTTGAAAGTAAACTATAATGAACTAAATTGTTATCTAGTACTGAATCTTCATATATTACATATACAAAACACTCTTAACAATGATCTTCTTTTCCTCAAACCACCTAGCAGTCACTCAAATATTCAGAATGAATTACGAAATCATTAAATTTTTAACAATAGCAGTAGAAAATCTTCCCCAAGAATTCAGTGATATCCTGCTAATCTTTACTAGTTTTTACCTCTAGGACTTTATTGATCATTTGTTACATTACTAAAGGTATAATATTTTGTTAAGCTTCTTCTGATAAGTTGTTTGGTATGTTGTTTCATTTTCTACACTGAAGACGACTGTTATAAATAGGCAAAAATTTTACTAATGAACATTTAATTATACACAAGTCATCTATATTTTTTTCTGTGTATGATGTCTATTTCTATTTTTAAAAGAAAAGTAATATTCCAGGAAGGCATCTTCTAGGGCCAGAGAAGAAAGTTTATTCACAACAATGTTACAGGTGGTCTTCAAATAACTTTCCAATTTTTGAACAATGAAGTCAACCAGATTTACTGAGGGTAAAGGAATGCTTCATAGCTAATGATACTGACTCTAAAAACTATTTCTCTAGACTTCTCATGATATCATACATTATAGCTTTCTTCCTTTTAATCATATCCAAAGCATCTTCTGTTAGCTCTGACTTACCACAATGATACTAACGAATATAGTTTTTTATGTTCTTAAAGGCAGATGTTAATAGATGTTCCTAATTGTTTCTGTAACTTGATCTATGAACAAAACCTGTTATACATGCCTGGATGTGTTAATGGATAAAGTTAGCTTGTATGATTTAAATGCAATGTGAAGATTATGTTTTAATAGATGGCTATCTTTTCAGATATACCTCAGATATGGAGGATGGGAACAGTGTCACATGTGAGGACATGTACTCTTATCTATTTTTGCAATGATCATAGTCACTGACAAAAAAAAGTGTGGAAAAAGATAACCAAGTTTTGTGATAAGAGCTGAATGCACTAGCACAAGCAGTCTTGACACTTTGTCTTTGCATTTTATGGATGCTATACTGTTAAATATATTTTCAGTGCATTTAAACAGCCAAAAATACATTTCATGAAAGAAAATAAAAAATATCTTTTTTTCTTTCCATTATGAAGGATAAATTTCATTCAATCCAGGATTAATATAACAGTCCTTATGCCTGAACCTGATCTACTATGGCCATTAGAAACATCTGTTAACTTTCACTATGAACATAAAAACTATATTCAATGTCATCATTATAGCAAGTTCAGACATAAAAGATCACGCTCTGACTACCCCTTCACACAGGATTAAAAGGTAGTAGACTACAATGCTGCACAGAAGTTACTCTAAGTCTAAAGAGACTATTTTTAGAATCAGCATCAGATTTGAAGCACTTCCCCTGACATCACTAACTATTACTGCATTCATTTATTATTATCTTCATCCTACTTCTACAGAGTCAAAAGACTCATCATATTAGTTCCTACTGACACACAGTTCATTAAACTGTAACTTAAACTCATTCATTGTTTCCACACTCACCCTCAATAATGAATTCTAGTCAGCAACCCTGCTTCTCACTCCCCCATTCACACCTTCCTGATACAGCTTCCATGGATGGCCTCTTGTTCTACCTGTCTCCTTCTATTCTATGAAAGACCTATTTCACATTTAACTGGTAACAAATTCTTACAAACTTATATGCATCAATCATATATTATTCTCGTATCCACAAGCCTCTGAAATTTTGCATTTCCTCAATCTTTCTTCATAACCAACATTACAGAGAATGGAAACATCAATTATCTCTGGACCCTTTCCAATATATCATCTACCTTGAAACCAGGTAACCAAATCATTGCATAATAATTCCTATGTGATCTTATCAAGTGTATCATATCCTCCTCACTTCTACATGTGAATATTTTCCAAGTCACTGCTATAATCTATTATGATGTTCTCACAATTTCAGCAATGTCTCAACTAAATTATTTTAGGTTCTTGTCTACCACTCCCAGATATACCATATCTCCTCTGCTTCCTCTAAGCTCCACCGAATGTATACTCTGTGTACATTCGGTGGATCTTTGCTTTCCAAATTTTAAAATCTTATAAATCCAGCATCATCAAAACAAGGAGTAAAGAACATGCATAAAGATATAAAATATAAAGACTAACAATCATTATTTCTTTATATATATATATATATATATATATATATATATTAAATATAACTTGATTTTAATCCTATTTCCCAAGTAAGCAAACAGACAAGTAAGTCAAGTTTGCACCTGCATGTAGCGCAAGTCTGAGGCAACTCGTGGCATAGCATCATACATCTCCGCAAGGGGATGTGCTTTGCATTAGGGGAAAATTCTAAGGAAAGTGATCAGAGCTTAGTCCACCTTTACCACGAGTTGCTTCAGGCTGGCACTATGTTGCCATGAGTTGCCTCAGACTTGCACTACGTGCAGGCGCAAACTTGACTGACTTGTCTGTTTGCTTACTTGGGAAATAGGATTAAAACCAAGTTTATAGAAAATTGCTTGGTATCTTTAATACATAATGTACCCAAGTTAAAAAACTTTCTACATATATATATATATATATATATATATATATATATATGAATGCATCTGACAACATATTAGCTAATCATGTGTTATTAGATCCATCATATATCATATGTGTAAATATGGCAGTTATTGACGGTAGAAAAGCTTTGTGTGTTACTCAAATGAATAAGAGACTTTCAGATGTCATGAAGTATAAGGGCCTGGTTTCTGTTCAAGGTGCCATGAGAATGAATCACTTCAGAAGACTCCTTAAGCATCCTAGCAAAAACATTGTCTTCCAAGTGGTAGAAAAGCTTTGTGTGTTACTCAAATGAATAAGAGACTTTCAGATGTCATGAAGTATAAGGGCCTGGTTTCTGTTCAAGGTGCCATGAGAATGAATCACTTCAGAAGACTCCTTAAGCATCCTAGCAAAAACATTGTCTTCCAAGTGTGCCATGGAAGCAGACAACCAGTCCTCATGTTGTTCAGAGAATATATGTAGTGAGATCACTTTTTTTCTTTCCTTCCATGTTCTATGTTGCCTATATGCTCTTTCTTATGGATTTCATAACTTCTCCCTATTTGACCAATAAAGCATAACATGAATATGGGATCCTATATATCCCAAAGTATTTTACCAATGGAATGCTGTAAAAACTTCTGGAGATACATAAGTTATTATTAATGGCTATTAAAGGTTATTAAAAGAAATTGTTATTCTCTGATGAACCAACTCGTGTATCTAAAGAAATTAATTACAACACCACTATTTCTTTACCAGATTGTATATCTTTTATAAACATTCAACATCTTACAAAACTTCCTATGTTTCTAGAGATAGCATTTAATTTGGAATGTACCCTGGAGTATATAATAATCCATATTCATGTGACAAACTTTACATCAGTCAGACAATGAAAAGTTTTGAAATTCAGAAGAAATAGTACATAAACATAAACAATGAAGAACATAAATGGGAAAAAAAAAAAAAAAAAGTCCCGCTGAATGTCTTATTTGAACATCACAACATGGACTGGCCATCCACTTCCATGTTATATTGGAAGACAACTTTTTTGGTAGGATGTTTAAGGAATCTTCTGAGTGTTTCATTCACACAGTACCTTGAACATCAACCAGGCCCACATACTTCATGACATCTGGAAATCTCTTATTCATTTGTGTAACATACAAGACCTCTGTTATACCAATAAGCACCTAAAGACTTTATACAACAATACACAGGCCATGGTAGCATATATAATGACACGAGCGACTAGCTATTATGTTATAGTTATGCTTTCATTTACAAAAAATTTTCAGATCTTATGTTCTCTACTGCTTATCCTGATGATGCTTTTAGATAACAACTATTGTTGAAGCTAATCTGTTTTTTTTTTTTAAATAATCTGCAATCCTTACCCTGCCTTATTTATTTTTGTAATTTCAACTGAATTTAGAATACAGTTATTCCTAACTCTTATGCTCCAGTGAGAGGTTAAGCCCATTCAGACAAAAATGAAGGAAACTGAATGGCATGTGTGGGTGGGATGGGCAATTTGGTCAAAATTGATGGGCTGGAGTAATGTACGATTGTTGGGAGGTGTAGCTTTTGTCTCATGCACTTGTACAAGTCACATCTCTCGTGTTTAACCAGTTATTTATCAAATGTTTTTACCTACTTCGTTGGAAAATTATTATTATTATATATCGAAGCACATACATATGAACAGTTAAATCTACACCTGGCTCGCGACAGGTACTGAAACGAAACCACCAGCATCTATTATCTTCCTCAGATAAGCTCTGCAAAAACTTCTAGAAAGAAAGCAGAAATTCCACCCAAACAAACAAGTATATGAAAAAGAATGTACTCAGTACTTGTATACTGAATTTTTGTAGAGAAGTAAAATATCTGTATTAAATACAGTATCTATTTAAAAAAAAACATTGAAAGAAAAACACAAAAGATAAAATGCAGAAAAATTATGTACATTAATATAAAATCATTCCATTATTATTACTATTGAACTGTGTGTTGTATTACTGCATTGTATAGTGAATTGTATGCACATTCGTGCCAATCTATATGCAAGTACAATGGATAAATATTTAATTTTTTTTAAATGTATAATTATATTTATAAAAAAATTTAATATTCTGCATTTTGTATGGAATCTTTGTATTGTACAGAAAATATGTCTCATTATATATATACATAAATACTCTGTGTGATAAATACCTTGTAATTGTCAAAAAAAAAAAAAAAATAAATAAATAAAAAAAAAAAATATATATATATATATATATATATATATATACTACCCCCAAGGACTAATTGTGGGAGGACACACACTACTCTGCTACAATTAACTGTCCTCCTTACTTATCCTCTACACCAGTGGGTCTCAACCTTTTTAGTGATCAGCACCCCCTTGAATCTAAAAATAAGTTCTCACACCCCCTTGAAAAATGTGTTTCTATGTCTTTATTTATGAAATTACATCTATTGCAAGATAATTTATTTATTGAAAAATAAACACATACATTTACATATACATACAAAACAATATCTCAATTTTTAATGGCTATGTTGTTGTTGTTTATTCATAATAATACTTTTGAAGCGAGGCTCCTTTTTTGAAAGAGCCACGCATAAGTCATCACTTGCATTTAACCAATTTCTGGCTTTTATTTTATGTGCAAAAGTGATGAAAATCCCATTTCACACAGGTAGGTGGTGACAAATGGTAAAAGTGTCTGCAATGCTGCTTTTGGCAGCTGTGGATAAGGTTCTAACTGTGTACACCAGAATTGTTCTAAGTCCAGTTTTTCAAATTCCATTTGAATACGTGCATTGGCTCATATTTCAATAAGATCATCTTTTATTAAATAGCTGTTGTCCATCGAATCTGGGTCAAAATGGTTCTTAACCTGGGTCGCACCTCAGGTTAAGAACCATTGCTCTACACCAGTGCTTCCCAAACTTAAGGATGTGAGTTAGCCAATCTCATACAGAGATAGCAGGGTTTTTCCCCCGGAAACTCGGGTTTTTCATAACGCATACAGACAAATCGGCCCTTCAGAACACACACAATTTACAGACAAAAAATACTAGTTGTGGTGGTGGTCGGTAGATGGCGCCGATTTGTAGTAGAGGCTCGGTGTAGTGGTTGAGACGGTTGTAGGTGAGGTGTCCTCCCGCGATGAGTCTTCGAACTCCTTGGAGGTATCAGGAATAATAATAATAAAGGCGCCCTTGGAAAAATTAAAATATTTCACGGTCCCCATGGGGAAAAAAATCGTAATACAGACATATATTATTATTATATTTAATGTATTTATATTCAATACAAAGCATACACAGCGAATATCGCAAAAATCAAATGCAAATATTACATTTTTAACATCTTAAATACACATTCTACACGACACACTTCGTCTTAAAACATTTCACATTTGTTTTCATTATTTCACGGTCCGCCTCAACAAAACTAACGGCGCCCAAGGGGGCCGGGACCCACAGTTTGGGAAGAGCTGCTCTGCACAACACTATTACCAACCACGCACACACAGCGCCATCTACCGCCAACAAAAACTAGTATTTATTGTCTGTAAATTGTGTGTATTCTCATGACTGATTTGCACATGCCGGATGAAAAACCTGCGTTTATTTACGGGAGGAAACACTTGCTACCTACGTATAAGATCGGCTGACTCACTAACTGAAAAAAAAAACATATAAAGATTCCTCTCGTCACGAGAATCGAAACCAGTTCTGTTCCAATCGAAAGGCGCAATGTACTAACTTTCAAAAATAAACAGCATCTCATTAAAATAAATAACTCAGATGTAAAAAAAAAAAAAAAAAAAAAAAAAAAAAAAAAAAAAAAAAAAAAAAAAAAAAAAAGCCAAGTTTTGAGGTAGGTGGTTGGTTACAATTTAAAAGGAGCTATCTAAATAACATAGACTTAATACTAATGGTAAAAATTAATGTCGGCAACATCCATTCAGTAAATTTGTGCTTTGCAGCCGAGTAGTTTTTTTGTTTGTTTTTAAATATAAGATGTTTAAACGAGATTATAATTATTATGCATTTCGATATCAAGGAAGTCTCTGTTAAGCGAAGATCCAAAATTAATCACAAATTAGGGCGCTGAATTTCTCCGGATAATAATTTAAAACAGACTATATTTCTTTAAGGCTTCGTGTATTGGCATGTAAGAGTGCAATACCATTCAGAGTACACGGTACACTTTTCATTTTATTCGGCATATCTACTCAACTGCCCATAAATTTCCTTTTGTTAAAAATTTACGGAGTTTAGGGTCAATTACACAATTCGAAGGATATTATCACTACAAAACCATTTCCCATTAACAAATGATCCCATGAATTAAAAAAAAGTCATGTAAAGTGTACAGGACAGTCCAAATGAAATTCACCAGCTGTCACTGCATTCAAATTAATTTCATTATAGTAATGAAATTTAAATTTTGATTTATCAGCTAACATGAGTGCAAAAAATTCTATTAGACGTTTAAATTTATCACTCCCAATTTTAGATCATTCGTTACCATTAAACGATAACATAAAAAAAGAAAGAAAATTATAGTCCTTAATCAGCTGACTGTCACGAGTACCAGTTATTTATATAAAAAACGCTACAAGATTATGAGATGAAGCAAACATAATAAATTTTAGTCAAAAAAAAAAAAAAAAAGATTCGGTGCAATAAATAACAACATCGACGACTTGACGATACTGAATGAACTAAATGCAAAATGTAACGAACGTAATTTACTATTGTATTTAGGGTTGAAAGAAAAACAAGCAAACACTCCAGAAATACAGACATGGAATAAGTCATACCCAAATTATTCAACTCAGTATCACTATGTCCTAAGTGAAACTAGATTAGACTGACGAGGGTTTAATATCAACAGAATAAGAACTATTTGTGATATGCTGATGACTGTGCTAACAGCAAACAAAATTATGATGGAAAAAATTATACACAACCTAAATACAGTATCAAATGTTGGTATTAAATATAATGGGAATGGGGGGGTGGAATGATAACAATGGAAAAACAAGTAACAGAAAATAAAAGCCACTACAAGAATACATATCTATTGGAAGAAGGGATGGGGAGAATAATTATATAAGAAATAAAAATAATTAATTCCACGGGACTGGGAAAAAAAAAAATCAGCTAACGCCTTTTTTATTCCCGTATACGGGAGTAGGCGAGGCCATTTAGCCCTATCTAACTTTTGGAGACTGAGTGGGCAGTTCAATCTCCACTGGTACCCAATCAGAGACAGATGGCCCAAGGCTATCACTAATTAAGCGGTACGCAGTGAAGAGAGGCGGCTCAAATGTGCCGCCATCTCGTGGTCCCTAATCCTACCACAATATATTTAATGTCTGAAATAATGTGGGTTCTACGGTCGATTTTCTTGAGTTTACAGGACGAAAAACCCGAATTTCCGGGAGGAAAAACCTGCTTGCCCGTGCCAGAGATCGACTAACTCGGGAACCGGTCGAAAAAAGGCTTAGAAAATTTCCTCTAGTCGCCGACTAGACTCGAAACCAAGCCTTCCTTCGTGCGGCCAAACGCGGTGGTGTGCAAACGCCACATCCACTGAGCTACACAGGGACTGGGAAGTAATTAGTAAATTAAAAAAAAAAAAAAAACTCCCGTTTTTTGTCAAATGAAGAGAGCTGTGTTAAACATTCCACAAGACAAAATAATGAAGATATCAAGAAATGAAATAAACTTGGTCAACACAGGAAAGGAAATTTTATGATGAAAATGGCCGAGACATGCCAGCAAGAGTGAAAAATGACGAACAAAAATGATCAATGGTGACCACACCAAGAATGATGAATACATGGACAACCAGAGGAAAAAAACGAAGAAATGATCTAGTAAGACATATGGTCGGAGAATATTATTATTAAATCTCCAGATATTCAAAAACTCATCGAGGAAGGCCATACATCACCCACACCAGCTGTCATGTGTTTTCTTACTCATTCACACTAGATACACTCCCTACTTCAAGTGTGAATAAATAAGAAAATATATGACAGCTGGTGTGGGTGATATACAGCTAACTGTTTTACTCACTCACGACTCTATCAGAAAAATAAAAAAATAAAAATAAAATCTAGCTCGTGTCCCTTTCTTAACTGCACACAAACTTAACTTCCACGGATGCCCCGCCCCTTTATGATCTCTTCACCTTCCACATGATTCTATCAAAATTGTAAAAAATTTTATCAACCAACAGCTTATAATGTCCTCTCAAACGTTTGTAGACCTCTATTATATCACTGCTCGTTCTTCTGTCTACCAGTGTCTGCGGTTAACATACTCTCAATCTATGCTCGTAATCTACATTCCACAGACCCGATATTATGTTTGTAACTCTTCTCTGCAGCCTTTTCACATCTTTTATGTCCCTTTTGAACCAGGAAATCAAATCTGCGCGGTAGTATCGCGGTCTTGTAAAGAGGCAAAAATGACTTTATATCCTTATATGTTTGTTTCAACATCGCAGTTATCCTCCGAGTTGTATTTAAAAATTTTCTGTCTACTATAACTCCAAGATCTTTAGCCTCGTCAGTTACTCCAAGCATAATCCCCACTAATAGGATATGCTGTTGGATATCACATCACGTCAAAGTGCATAACTTTACACTTACAGTACTAACACTGAATTGACAGCCATTATCGTCTGCTCACACTTACAGCCTATTGAAACCAAACGTCTGATTGCTCTGCTTAATGATGCATCATCAGCAAACCACTTAAGATCTCCTGTCTGTCCTTTCCAATATCATTAATGTATAGATTAAACAACAGTGGTCCAAGGACTGATCCCTGGGGCACACCACTAGTTACCTTACATCTCGTAGATTCGCATCCCTCCCCCCCAGCAAAGGTTGGTCGATTGGTAGAGCCTCTGCTACTAATGGCTCACACAAAAAAGTTAAGCAACTTTGAGCGAGGTTAGTAGTTGGAAGAGATTCAATCGTCGATGCTGTTGGCACACTCTCCCTCGATGAGTCTTTGGACTCCCTGGAGGTGTCACATAATAATAATAACCCTTTCTGCTACCTGTGTGTCAGCCATCCACTTATCCAAGCTAATAGTTTATGTTTCAATCCCGTATTTTTTACTTTATGGAAAAGCCTTTCAAATCCTATCAAATTCCTTAGCAAAGTCCAACAGTATTCCCTAAGTATTCAATTCAACCCTAACATTATTATAAAATGAGCAAACTGCTCAGACACGACCTCCCTTCGGTAAAGCCATGCTATTTCTTGCAAAGTATATTTTCTTTGTTTACCCATTTCTGTATGCAAGTGCTTACCATGAATTTCTTTAAAATCTTTACAATTACTCAAGAGACTGATAGTCGGTAATTAGACACATCCGTCTTTGCACCACCTTTATGTAAAGGTGCAAATTGGATTATCGTACATTCTTTCCATTCCTGTGGAATCTTTCCTGAGCTAACACTTAAATTACAGAAATCCGGGTTATGCAGCAGCTCTAGAACCACCTTCGCATGCACTTCTATCTCATCAAATGTGGTGGTGGCACTGTGGACTTGTTACACACATCAGGTTGATAGCTCTTGGTGAAGTGAGTGCTCATTATTAAAAATACCTCGTCTGTTTCTGATAGTAGGGTACCATCTGCATTCAGTAAACTTATTCTTCCGCAGTCATTCTTTCTTTTACCTGAAGCATAACGATAAAATTCTTTTTGGTTGCATTAGCCTGTACAGCCAATTTGTTTTCATATTCCACTTAACTTTCGTTAAAATACTCGTAGCATTTCTGGCCTGGCCTTTATATATTTCTCTTCTCGCTCTTATTCTCACGATATTACTTCCACACCATCTTCTTATGGATTTCTTGTTTAATGAGATTGCACATTTAAATCAGGCCCATTCTATTTGTTCTTCGAATTCCAGTAACATTCGGAGCTTTGAAAAGTTCCGATATTTTTCGAATATTTTCAAATTCTGATATTTTCAATTTCCCGTGCACTGCTTATATCCCTCCCAGATGATGGCATTGGAAGGATTTCAAAAGAGAAAAATTGAGACAAACGTGGGAGGCCTATAACCAAAAATGGTTACAGAAACGACTTAAAAGAAGTCAAAGAAGCATAAACACTTTCAGAGGTTCTCTTATTTTTCTTACAAATAAGATACCTATATAATAATAATAATGACAAAATTTATTTGGATCTTTATTCTAGTTCCAGACAAACGTACTCGATTGTTATGATCTAACCTACCTAAACCATTCCGTACTTCTGTTATCACGATCATTACTTTAATGTCAGCACTTTATACAGAATGGGTTTGTATCACATATGAATCTTCAAAATTGATCAACAGCCATCCCCTCTCCTAAAACTACTGCAATGCTATGTGTGCCTTATATCTTCTGTACCCTTCACAGCTGATGGTATAGCTGAAATACCCGCTGCCCTATTACGACTGTACGGATATTCCCCTCAAACCATCCCTTCCTCCCTTGTCCTGCTCTCCGACAATTCTGATTCACCCTTCCCCCAACATCCATAACCCTCATTTTGAATGTTTTCTTCTTCCTTTTTCTCTGAATTATGCCAACGAACACTACTAGCGTACAAGCCGCCACCACCAAGAAGCCTAACTTATTTTATTCACTTCTCAGATTTTAATCCTTGCCAAACAGAAAGGCTATAAGAAAGGCTTATCAGTTAAGATAGCATAAGCTTGCTATCTTAACTGATAATAATTTTATGAATCAATCACTTTATTCTTCAGTTCATACAAAATTCTGAAAAAAATTGTGATGTAACCTAAGATCAGCAACGCGTATCCAGGATACAAAATGCATGAAGATACAGTAATATATATAATCAATATATAAAAACATGTAGTAAGTGCAACATAATAAATAAATACCAAGTAGTAAACAAAAGTGTTTTGATTTCTTAACAAAAGAAACAGTAGCTAAATAGTATTATTTGCATTTTGTACACAGAACATGAGATTCTTGAACAATTACATATTAATTATGCAATCTCTTGGAGAACCATTTCCCAAATTGATTACTTAGTAATTATTTGAAGAAGAGCAGTAAAAGAATAAATGTGTTCAAAATAAAGTAATTTATAATTATTGTGAACTGAATAAATTATTCTAAGAATATTTATTCGGTGTCTGGGTTGATTTCATAAAAGAAGACTATCGAATATTTCTGGAGATAAAGTATAGTGTTTTGCGTGTCTTCTATGTGATTTGATATGAACTGTATATTGTATGTCTTGTCTACTAAAGACACATCTTGTTTAATACTAACGTATTCATTATCGTTGTTTTTTTTTACGGCATTACAGTAACCTATCAATGTATAATTCTCAAAGAGGTAATGCTTTCATCTATGGTATATTTAATGTACAACCATTACAATTTGTTACTGGTTAACATCTGAATTACTCTCAGCTGACAGAAGTTTCAGTGTAGGATAGCCTTCGGCTACAAAAATTTCATATTTGCAAATACTTATACGGTTGGCACATGTTGAAAAAATATAGAAATTTATTCAAAAACTCATATATATTTCATCCAATGTAACTGACATCATCAGGGGAAAAGACGGGTAAATACATTCAAAACAGACATGAATTATAAGAACGAGTCATGTAGCATGTGTTTACTTGCTCGTCTCGGTTACAGCTGAGTCGATAAGATTATACCATTAGAGTTCAAAGGAACAACTGTAAAAGTCGGTGTAGATTAAAAAAAAAAAATAATAATAGTAATTGCTTTCCAAAACTTAGAGATGATCGCTATATAGTCTGGGCAGTTAACGTTCAGATGATTTTGTAGCGTTTCACATGTTTCTGAGAAAAGACGATCAAATTTGAATCGTTTGGAATAAACAAGCTTCGGTTCCACAGAACTCGGTACTTGTGTCAACAACATGAAAAGCAAGGCCGAAACTGTCGGATTTCAAAAATGCAATAATCTCGATGTTTTTGGATTTTAATTAAATCAGAGCTGCCAGACTGTCCAAAGTAGCAAAGATGGCATGAACAGGGGGTACTTGATAAACAACTGGTAAGGTATCCTTTGTAGAAGTAAGAAAGAAGCAAATTTCCGAGCTGGTTTGAAGGAAGTGTCCTTTGCGGTAGGATATTGAAATTCTTTTCACATCGGATCGACGGAATGATAATTATCAATACTTTTTGAATGGTAGTTTCGTTGTATCCATTAGACTGTTTTTAATTTTAGTTAATTCATCTAACAAAAGACAACCAGAAGGGCAGATCACATGAACTCTATGCAGAAGACTTTTGATAATACCTACCTCCTGTGATGAACGATAGCGTAAGGGCGGGTGAATATATCTGCGAGTAAAGGTTTGTTTTCGATAAACCGAAAACTCAACATGATCTACAAAATTTTGAATTATTAAGGCATCCAAAAAGAGCAGACGATTGGCGAATTTATGCTCAATAGTGAATTTGATTTTTATGGTGCAAAGACATCAAAGGTCATACTGTGCTAGAACACAGGTCATAGTATATAAGATAGTTGGTTAGTAATACAATCACAAACTGCGTGCTTGAATCCTTAGCGGGATTCGAGCACGAAGCCTCTCTTGGCTGGAGAGCGGATATGCTAACCACTCGGGTAACCAGACCGACGGGTACGAATTTGATATGGGCACTTTAGCAATTTACAATTGATACCAGCAGGCGAACTCTAATATCGGGTAAGTCAACCTTTGGCTTTGATCACCTCCTGCACCCTTTAAAGGAGGCTTTCTACCAATGCGAAGCAAACATCAGGTGGAATTTGTCTCCATTCCTCCATCAAAGCAGCACTGAGTTCAGCGACAGATCGAGGATGTGCTGCTCTGGACCTCAATCGCCGCTCCAATTCATCTAACAGGAACCACGGACAACGACCAGTGGTCCCACTCCAAACCAGCTGAATGCACCCAAAACTATTACTCCTCCACCACCAAACTTTACTGTGCGTACAACACACTGTAGTAACAAGCGTTCACAAGGCTGCCTCCACACCCTGTCATCAGACTGGAAACAGGTGAACCTTGATTCATCGTGCCAGAGTACCGTTTTCCACTGGTCAATTGTCCAGTTCCTTCGCACCAGGCCAGACGAGCCACCTTGTTCGTTGTTGTGATATTCGGCTTGTGTACAACCGCTCTTCCGTGGAAACCCAGTAAATAGAGTTCTTTTCGTACAGTATTAGTGCTCACCATGCTGTTACTGGAGCACTGGAACTCATCAGGGATGCTCTGTGACGGTTTTGCGTGCCACCCGTTTTAACATCCTCCTGTCCCAGTCAGTCATTTTCGGCGGTCGCCCTGAGTCGACCGCCGAAAATGACCACCAATGTGACAGCCTACGATGACACCTCTCTCAAAGTCACCGAGTTCACGTCGTGTTGCCAACCCACCTGTATTCAACTGCTACGATGAAAGACTGCTTCCTACTATCTGCACGTCGGTTTTTATGTTATTAACAAACCTGGAATGTTCCACAACGCCAATTAACAAGGGTGTTCGGACAATTATTGGCAGGTAGTGTAAGCTAACAATGTCTTCCGGAAAACCGGAGTTTCTAAATAAAATTATATATGTGTAATGTGCAGAATTCAACTAAAATTACATTCGATCGATTTTAATCGTAAATCGATTATGTTAAGTTTTTCCGGTTTCCATGCAATTTACAATTAGAATTTGCTTTGTAATTCAAATCATGTAAAATTATTTGATATAGTTCGTTTTGCACACTACGTTTCTGAAACTAAAAAAAAAAAAAAAAAAAAAAAAAAAAAAAAAAAAAAAAAAAAAATTAAGACTAAGTTTATTTGCATTAAAGTAATTTACTTTATGAAGATCAGCATTTCTTCCACTGTGATGAAAGAAAAAAAATTTAAGACAGTTCATCTGAAAAAAATGTGCCAAATAAGATTGGTCCCCTGCGGCAGAACAAACTAATATTAGGAAACGGCTATATCTATTACTTACTTTTATAGTTTGGGATGATCGAGCATTTAAATAACTTTTAAACTGATTTAGGATACTATCCCTATTGCTTTCAATTTTCTTAATGAATTTTGTGGAATAATGTGTCAAAGATATTATGTAAATCTAGTAAAAATTGATTAAGCTACTTCGTGTTTATCTAGAGGCACACAACTACCTTTACAAACTAAATTAGTAAAGCATGCTCGTGATACTAAACTTCTGCCTAAACCCGAAAGCATTTATTAAAAAAAATAAAATAAAATAAAAAGAAGACTGGTTAACAATTTTTAAGAAATCTTTCGTTTCTCTTATTTACTATTGGTTAATGAACAAATATTAGTTCATTAACATGGACTAATAGTGTTTTTTTATTATTTATTTATTATTTTAGTCTAGCCATAAAACCTCTGATTTCATCAGTTAATCTGATATCTTTATTTACGAAGTCCACATTACAGTCATCCCTCGACTTAGGTCGGGGTACCGTTCCATCCGACAGGACGTAAGTCGGTTCGGACGTTAAGTCGATACATTAAATCAACAGAATTATAGCGGTTAGGGCCTTAACAGTAATAAGTATACTGTCATTTTAATTTTTAAACCTTATTATAAAACTGTACTGTGCGTTACTGCCACTATAAAAAAAGAGAATAATCACCCAAATCTTCATTATCTTCCCTATGTGAAGGACCAGGCTGCCGCTCTTCTGGTGTAACCTTTGTTTTTTGATGAAAATGTCCAATGTGCTTTGCTTATTCCTCTTCTTTTCATCATAAATTTCTTTATAGCAAGCAAACGCATCCTGTACTTTCCTTTCTACTAATAAGTAGTGTTCAACATTGAGGTCAATGTCTTCAACCATTTTGAGAACATCGCTAACTGCAGAGAACATTTCTGCAAGATCCTTCAGTGTGAATTGTTTAGCTCCCTCTCCTTGTTTCTCTTTTTCCTCTTCTGCAACACGCTGTCCTCCAGTTCGACCAATTCTTCGTTAGTCAATTCTTCAGGGGCGCTTTCTATGAGTTAAACTATGTCGTCATCATTCACTTCGATATTCAGATTGTTTGCTAGGTCCACTATTTCTTCACTCATTTTACAAAGTTCATTTTTTTCAAAACTTTCAAAATCGTGCACAAACCTTTTTAATGTCTTTTACCATATGCCACTCATACATTGAGAGATCACTTCGTCCCAAACTACAGAAATATTTTTAATAGCATGATAAATATTGAATACTTTCCAGAATAGCATGAGAGTCTGGTCGTTTCCTTCAGTAGCAGAAATGGCTTGTGAAAAAGTTCTCCGTAGATAATAAGCCTTAAACACTACAAGAACTGCCTGATCCATCGGCTGGATCAATGAAGTAGTGTTTGGAGGAAGAAACATGACCTTGAACTTGGTGAAGATCACCGATATAAGACGGATGACCTGAAGCATTATCTAGAATTAATAAAATTTTAAATTCTACATTTTCTATCACTCAATAGCTTTCCATTTCACTCGCATTACAATTTATTAAGGCATCCGCAAACAATTTATGAGTCATCCAAGGCTTCTCATATCTCCGCTAATTAACTGGAAGAGTTTGCTTTCTGATGTTTTTGAAAGCTGGTGGATTCTCACTGTGCCATATCACAAATGGTTTCGGTTTATATCCAGCCACATTACCCCCTAATAGAATCGTAATATGGTCTTTAAGAGCTTTGAAAGCAGGCACAAATTTTAGCTTTTTGTGGATGAATTGTCTGCTCGGAAATTTTTTTCCGAAACAAGGAGGTCTCACCCATATTAAATTTTTGCTGTGGCAAATAACTTTCGTCTGTAATAATTTTATCCAATTTCTCCACAAATTCCTTGGCAGCCTTCTCATCGGAACTTGCAGATTCACCATACATTTTCACATGCAATGCAAAACGCTGCTTGAATCTCATGAACCAACCGGAAGAAGCGTTGAATTCATAGTCGTAATCGGGTTCTGCTTTCTCCTTCAACATGTTGAAGAGACTTAGTGCCTTAGTGGTTATGGTCTTAGTGCTAAGAGTTATGCACTTCTGGTGATGCGTGATGGAAGTAGCTTTTCCAATCACCGATAGGACCTACTCGTTGCTTCGTCACTGTCGGTGAACTTGCAACTTCGTTTCAAGATCAATTGCTCGCCTCTTTTTCTGTGATTCTTCACTAGGTTTCTTAATTGGGCGTGTAGGGGCCATGTTGCACAAAATATCGCGAAATATTTAACGTAAATACACAAATAACCTAATTTTTAAACACAAAATCAACAGAGGACTGAAGCCACGTGCCGACTGCCGAGGTAGGTTGCCGCTGAATGTGCTATTGCCACTGCATTGTTGCTAAATAAAACCCCTTTTACTTTACGCTCGCTTGCGTCTTGTTCGAAGTATAGTAGAAAACGTGTTTATCCATTATGGCAGTGTTGCTCGCCTCTTTTTCTATGATTCTTCACTAGATTTCTTAATTGGGCATGTAGGGGCCATGTGGGGGTACGTGAAAGGTCTTCAGGGGATACCTGGCAATTTTCGGCTATGCATGGAATCGTTAAGAAAAAAAAAAAAGAATTATTTTAAACGTATAAATTTCTCAATAAGTTTTATACATTATGTATGAATTCTCCTACTCAGTGATAACTGCAGTGGCAATAGCGCATTCAATTGAATAGTTTGCAAATTCGCGGGCGATTACTCGTGAATCTTGGTTAGCTTCGTATATGAACGTACATTGTGAGCCTGCAACAACGCGAAGAGCGTACGATAGCGACTGATTAAAAAAAATAATAATAAAATAAAAATTAAAAAAGTAATTATATGAATCAATTTTGTTCTATTACAAATAAAGCATATTTTTTGTTTACATATACATCTAAATACAAATAAAATAGACATTTATAACGAAATATACTTTTTTATTTTATTTATTTATGATTATTTTGATAAGGGGATACTTGGTAATAATGAAAAGTTGGGAAGGGGTACACTGATATCTGAAGTTTGAGAAACACTGCATTATGGGTTCACGGACATCGAACGGACGTAAGTCGAGGGAGGCAATAGTAAGATACATTCTAACAGCGATAGTGTTTATCATTCCCGTCTTAAATTGGTTCAATGTTTGCGCGCTCACCATCTCATTTGGCAATTAATTCCACTCGCCAACCACTCTCTATGCAAAAAATTCATGCCGCACTCTCTTACACACCACACCTTTATACAACTTCCAAGAATGACCTATCTATCTATTAAGTGTAGGAAGAGTTGACTGATGCATATCTCTGTCGATTAATTTATTTGCAAACATCCACTGTTTCTTAGATTGCTTTGATATTTTGGGAATCCATTGCGGTAGCGTGTGTATTTTAATTTACAGTGTTTGATTTCTATAGTACTTGAAGATATGCTAATAATATTAAGTTTTAAAGGAGGTATACCGTGAGTAGACATATCGATACAAAATTAATAACGGAAAAAACTCACGTACAAAGATTATTTAATAGTATAATTTTCGCCTGTGTGTCACAGGCATCTTCAGTACATTAAGCTCAAATTAAACAATAACTGACAATTCCAAAAAGCGCCACCTAAGTAGCTGGTGTAAGATAACTAAAAAGGTCAATAATTTTCCTAAAAAAAAAAAAATTAATTAAAAAAAAATAATAATAAATAAATAAAATAAATAAATACAATAAAAAGTTAGGAAAGATTAGCTGATTTGTAAATCTCCTAACTTTTTATTATATTGATTTTTTTATTTTATTTATTTTTATTATTATTTTTTTAATTTTTTTTTATTTATTTTTACTTTTTTTTTAGGAAAGTTATTGACCTTTTTAGTTATCTTACACCAGCTACTTAGGTGGCGCTTTATAGAATTGTCAGTTATTGTTTAATTTGAGCTTAATGTACTGAAGATTATACTATTAAATAATCTTTGTAGGTGAGTTTTTTCCGTTATTAATTTTGTATCAATAATATTGATTGTGTGGATATTTTTAAACTTATAGATATTATCTCTAAATTTCAATATAGTGCCTTACTCCTAAGTAATTCAGGGTTAAATTAATATATTTGATTTTCGGTTTTTTGCATAACCTGTCTTATTTTATTATTTAATATTTCAATAAATTTATAATACGAATTATCAATGTTTGTTTCACTTTCAAGAGATAATGCTTAGATTATGTTTCAGCACTCTGTAGTCATTTTTTATGTCACTCCCATCCAGGAAAGGTAAATCTAGTATTGCATTTGCATCATCGGCTATATTAAAATTATCCCCACCCACCCACCCTTTTTTTTTTTCATTTTTTAAAATAGTTTATTTGTCACAGTCTTGAATTTCTGCTCTAGAGACCAAACATGGTATGTTTTCAAACTATTCAGGATTACCATAAGCGGGATGGCATTTTCACATCAGATGTTGAAATTCATCTCTCCCCTAAGGCCGACAATCAAAAGCATTCATGTCCATGGTGGGATCTAAACCCGGGACCTGTAAGTTGGAGAGTGGGTTTGTTAACCACTCGGCGAACTACTTCAGCGAAGTGTTCGATAAAGGCAGTCTTAGTCTGATACTAATTACAAAATGATCTACAAGGGGATGATTTAAAACTGTTGCTTGATCACCCTCCAACTCCATACAGCGTTTACATCTGTCGTACAAGTGTTCGAAGGCCTGTTCGAAGGCGCGTTGAATATCCTTAATGTCGCTGAAGTGCTCCGCCTTCAATGCTCACTTCATCTTTAGGAAGACAAAAAAAAGTCTACTGGAGCTAAATCTGGAGAATATGCGAGATGTTCGACTACAAAGCCAGAAACTACTCCACATGTGCGCTGTGTCCGGGCCCGTTGTCGTGCAACAGAAACCAATTGTTGTTGTGGAACAGTTTATTCCTGACACCTCGCATGCGGGCATACAGACGTTGAATTTCTCCTAAATAATACTTACCGTTCACTGAGTCGAAAAAAACAATAACATTGTCTTGACACGTGATTTTTGCTACCTAACTTTCTTCTGCCAGGTAGAAGAAGTTCCACGCCCCGGTGTTTCGTTTCAGGATCAAACTGAAAACGCCAACTTTCATCACCAGTGACAATCCTTTGCAACCCATCACGATCTGGATCAACTGCACGGATGAAATTTTGACAACATGCAACTCGATGCTCTCACTCTGTTCGTGTATCAACGTGTGATGCACAAATCTCAGAGAAAAATTCCTCTTGTGTAAATCTCTTTCTAAGATTAATCTGGCCGTTTCCTTACCGACACCAAGCTGTACAGCGAGTAACCTGGTTATTTCCCTAGCTTTCACCACATTTTCATTTGTCCGTACTGGACAAATGAAACTTGCCGTCCACTGCCTCTAGGGACACCCTACCCTCTTTAAACGTCGAAAACCAGCGGAACACCTGTGCGCAACTCAGACAATCATCACCGTAAACTTTTTTTTAGGTCCTTTTCCATTTTATCACAGCTCATTGCTCCATGATGCAACTTCTGACACGCTCCACTTACACACTCTTGCTTCAACAGCTGCCACATGAAAACTGCTGCGTCACTCCACTGGAAAGTTGCACCTGCGATTACAACACACTCTAGCGGTCAAAATTATAATCACGTTTGTTACTTTTATTCAAAGGGATGTCCTGTAAAAAATCATCATTACTTAACGGGCACATGTGTGTGTGGGGGGGGAGTGTCCGGAAACCCTATTCCGCAACAAAAATTTTAACATTTCAATAGATCACGTGCGCCAGAATTCCTTTAAAACTGCGAGTGAGCTTCTCACACGTCACAACAGTACTGTATACCGTGGACTCGTGAGATATGGCCATGCGTGTTGAGCTTACTGACTTCCAACGAGGTGTTAATATAGGATGCCATATCAGCAATCTGCCCGTGCGTGCAACAATTGCAACACGCACGGTGAACTGTTCAAGACGTTATTAGTAAATGGAAACGTGAGGGATTTATGACTACCAAGAAACGTTCAGGAAGGCCATGTAAACTGATGGAAAGGTACAGAAGAGCTCTGAAACGTGTCGTCATTCCTCTGCACAAATCATCACCAAAGAGTTGCAGGAGTCATCAGGGATGAGTGTGTTCACGAAGACCGTTCGTAAGGAACTGCACAAGTTAAATTTCTATGGCCGAACTGCTGCATACAAGTCGTTAATAACTCGTATGAATGCAAGTAAGCGTCTTACTTCTTGGTGCAAAGAACATCGTCGATGGACCCTAGAGGTGGAAACGAGTGGTACGGAGTGACGAATCACGCTACACTGATTTTAAATCCGATGGTCGTTGCTGGGTGTAGTGTATGTCAGGTGAACTGTATCTATCAGCATTTGTCATCCCAACTGTTAAATTTGGTGGTGTCATGGCCTGGACATGTTTCTCGTGATATGGACTTGGACTGTTTGCTGGTTGTAGATAGAAACATGAACACTACAAATTACCGAGGCATTCTAGATCACGCCGCACTGCCTACACTTGGCCAGTTTTACGGAGACGGGCCATTCTTGTTTTAGCACGATACCGCGCAGTGGCATAAAGAACGCTTCATTTCGACATGGTTTGAGGATATGGGTGTACAGAATTTGGAGTGGTCAGCTCAAAGCCCAGACCTCAATCCTATAGAGGCTCTTTGGAATGAACTTGAACGTCAGATTCGGGTTAGAACAACATGTCCAGCTTTGTATCTGAAGTGACCACTGCTTTGCACGAGGAATTGAAAAATATATCATACCTGCAACTAGTTATATATATATATATATAGTAGAAACTATGAATGTTTCTGTATGGAGGCCAGCAATTTGAAGGAGCTTTAGATGGGGGGGGGTCCCATCCCATATGTGGGAGCAGTATTCGCTGGTTGGGCGGATTTGTGATTTGCATAAGGTTAATAGCTCTTCATGGGTGAAGTAACGTCTTAAGCGAAAGAGAAAGCCTAGTTTTTTAGAAGCTGAGGATGCAATGGTTATTATGTGTTTATGCCAGGAGAGGCTTGATGACAGGGTAATTCCAAGAAGAGAAATCTCAGATTGTCTGGAAATTTGGGTATCGTCAAAAATAATACTGGGAGAAACTGAATTTTTTTAAAATTTTTTTTTTACATTTTTTTTTTTTTTTTTTTTTTTTAATGAGAAATGAGACAGTACTGGGTTTTATTTGCATTGAAATTTACTAGGTTATCTGAACCCCATTGGAGGTCTGAATCAAGGGCAGTGGTGGTTGCTGTTCTGTAGGGTGAGGCGAGTTGTGTCAAGTAAGGTTTATCAAAAGAATGGAAGGTGCTGTCATCTGCAAAACTGTGTACTGCGTTGGAGGTAAGCTGAAGTAGGTCATTGATATATAGTAGGAAGAGGATTGGTGAGAGGACAGAACCTTGAGGAATCTCAGCATTAGTTGAATGGTGAGAGGATTAGGAGCCATTCACCACCATACATAGTGAGAGTCCGGACAGAAAGCTGGCAATCCAGTTACAGAGGTCTTGAGATAGACCAAACGATGGCAGCTTGCTTAATAAACCCTTGTGCGAGATCCGGTCAAACACCTTGGAAATATCAAGTTCAACCGCTTGAGATTCGCCAAACTTCTCCATGGCATTTGACCAGAGATGGGTGACATATGTGAGCAGATCTCCTGTTGATCGGCAGCGACGGAATCCATATTGGCGATCGTTTATTAGACGGGTAGTTTCAAGGTAGTGTAGGAGTTGTGAATTGATGATTTTTTCCATTACTTTAGACAGTACTGAGTTGAGCGAGATGGGGCGGTAGTTGGACAGCAGTGTCTTGTCGCCCTTTTTTGGGAATGGGTTGAATATAGGCCAATTTCCAGACTGTGGGATAGATACCAGTGGAGTAAGACAGTCTATATAAGCGACATATGACAGTAGATAGTTCTGGTGTGCAGACCTTCAGGACAATTGGAGGAATGCCATCAGGACCAGGAGACTTTTTTGTGTCTAATTTAGATAGTATTTGCTGATCTCTTTCTGGCAAAAGGATATGGTGAGCATATGTTGAGCATCTGGAATGGTTGGGGGACGTTTGCCATTGTCGATTATGCGTACATTGAAAGCAAAGTGTGAGGCCAGGTGATTGGCCTTTTCTGTAGGAGATGGTGCAATGGCGCCATCTGGATATGATAGAGGTGGAAATAGCATGGGCAGAAGTTATGGCCGATTGCTTTGGAGAGAGAGACCAAAAGGCTCGGCTGCCATTTGGACAAGCTGCTAATTTCCTGCTTTTTGCTCTTTCGAACTCTGTTTTGGAAGCATTGATTGTTTTTTTTTTTTTTTTTTTTGCATTTATTTCGGGCTCAGGTATAAGCTCTAAAGGAGGATGGGGTTCTTGATCTGAGCCAGTGATGGTATTATTTGGTCTTTTATTTGATTTGGAAAATCAGGGTTTAGTTAAGGAATAGCAGATCAAAGTACTGTGGGGAATGTATGATTCCATACCAGTGAGGATTACTTTGGTTATGAGTTCAGTGCATGTGTTTGGGTTGGAAGGGCGGAAGCAATAGTCTAACCATGGGAATAAGGCATAGAATTTGCGGAGGCTGTCCCACTTGGCACTGTTATAATGCCAAACTATTCTTATATGGGAGTGGCTGTGTAAGCGTTGTTGCATGGGGGAGAGTCATATACAATCCATATGCTTTAAATTGCGCGCCGTTCTGAGTAGTTCTCGGTTATCAGATAAACTGTCGCGGTATTGCAGTGCTTGTGCTCAAGTAACCTTATTTTGCTTTAAAATGGCCCAAAATCGCAAGAGTAGTGATGCTGGCAATTCAGATATGCCAAAGAGATGCCGTAAAATGCTTCCTTTTAAATGAAAAAGATGAAAGTTCTCGACTTCATTAAAAAAAAAAAAAAACGTATGCTGGGGTTGCTAAGATTCCATTCACATAACTTTTATTATCAGTATGTTGTGATAATTGTTCTATTTTATTATTAGTTATTGTTTATTAGTTATTGCTAATCTCTTACTGTGTCTAATTTATAAATTAAACTTTATCATATATAGGAAAAAACATAGTATATATAGGGTTTACTATCCGCGGGGTGTCTTGGAACGTATCCCACGCGGATAAGGGGGGAAGGAACTACTTGTGTGTGTGTGTGTGTGTGTGTGTGTGTGTGTGTGTGTGTGTGTTTGGACTAAAACTGAAATCACCTTCATTTTTAATCCAAATCTGTTAATATAAAGATATCGAATTGATAGATTGTCTAGAAGTAATTTTATACGTAAGCATAATGGTTAATTAAAGTAAATGCGCTTACGTCACTTTTTTTTTCAATTACGCATAAAAGGTGTGTGTGTGTGTGTGTGTGTGTGTGTGTGTGTGTGTGTGTGTGTGTGTATATATATATATATATATATATATATATATATATATATATATAGAGAGAGAGAGAGAGAGAGAGAGAGAGAGAGGAGAGAGAGAGAGAGAGAGAGAGAGAGAGAGAGAGAGCACGGGAAACTCAACAGATTTCTTGATGAAACCGCAAGAATTATAATATTTTAATTTACATAATATTTTAATTTATATAATTTCCTCAAGACAATTCTATTCCATACACGTGTGACTTATGAGTCGAATGGAATTGCACACGTTAACTGGGGTGGTGTATGCTATTTTTGCTTTCCTGTTTAGGAGCAGGGGTGGCCTTTATTTATCTGGTTTCCCTGTCATCCGGTTTCATCCTACATGCACTAGCTAAGCAGTTCTCTTTTGTACTATAACATGCAGTAAGAAATTAATGTTGCCGTTTAATAAAATACGAATTAAAAGACTAGAGATATTAAGTTCAAAAATGTCAATATGTATTCATTTGCCCAAAGCATTGTAACTGTACTGCTCTAAAAGCAACACAAACATACAACAAAATTAGGTAGTAAAAATAGAATGCATATATTTTTCACGAAGCGTTGCTAAAACATTACTGCATAATAGACTGCATACGTAAACCGGCTATCGCAATGTTTGTATTCGATACATTTTTAAATATAAAAGTAGTATCTAAGTCTAATACACAGTTTTCTCTTCAGAGCTGGCTCTAATGATGGGAAATTGTTTCATTTCTTCCACATTAAGAAGTCGCTAATTATTGAAAGATTAATTATCAAATATAAGGAATTGCAAAACTTTATTTTGAAAAAAAGATGGAAAATTTTTTTTAAAATTAATTCTTTATTTTTAGTCTCAAGCAAGTATACAGACAGTAGTAACTCTCTTAAAATTAGCAAATCGCGGTTTTTATTGTGTGTAGGGGGGGGGGGGGAGTGTCTGCAACATAGGTACACAAAAACCAGAAAACGGATATATACATCTTTAAAAAGGAAATAAAATTGATGCCAATTTTATTTTATTTTTTATAAAAAATAGAGATAGTTTCCTTGACTCCTAAATAGCATTACAATCCAGGTCTTTTCAACCTAAGGGCAAATTTGCGGGTCTTCGCAAATGCGCTACGGAGACGCTTTCGCTTATTTAACAGCACTCATCCATAACATTAAGTGCATTTTTTTAAAATAACATTTGCTGGTACTGTTGATTGTCCGAAGAAAGGAATACCTCTCGAAACTCTTGCCCTTCATTTTAGTCCAATTAAGTTGGATATCTAAGAGATCTATGTAAACAATGGTTTTCTGTACAAGATGCATCATTTAACGGTTACGGTCAAAATCAGTTGAATGATGCAACTTGCAGAGGTATCTGGGTAGGACACAATCCATGCCTCTTCATGACTCTACTCTACTGCATCTTTCAAAGAACAAAATACCAGTGTTCTAAATTTAGTCGGAATCTGTCGAATAAGGTGACCTGGAATAGCGTTTATGAAAGACACCTCACCTCCTCCATTTTTGTCAGGTCGGACTGAAATTCTTATGGGTGCATAAAATGCGAGATAACCATA
Source organism: Typopeltis vanoorti (assembly GCF_054136105.1). Classification (NCBI taxonomy): domain Eukaryota; kingdom Metazoa; phylum Arthropoda; class Arachnida; order Uropygi; family Thelyphonidae; genus Typopeltis; species Typopeltis vanoorti. The sequence goes on from NC_143570.1 coordinate 86,027,885, forward strand.
TCTGAAATGCAGTCGAAATTTATTCAATAATTCGATCTGTTATAGCGTTTTGCAAAGGAACCCCCTTCCCTCGCTAAACCACTTCATTTTAGTCGGATTACTGCACATTTCTCCAATAGCAATATATGGAACAACCTTTTGATCAGATTATGCCTAATCTGATCAAAAGGTTTAACAATGTCACATGCAAGTGTCTGTGGGGAAAAAATATAATAAATAAAAATAAATAAAGAGGGAACAATTTTGTAACAGAACTAGAAAAGGATTTATCAAAAACAAAACGTATAAAATAATAAAATACGTAAATAGAGAGAAATAAAAGAAAATATAAAAATACAAACAAACAAGCAAAAAAAAACTGGATGACCTATTTTCCAAAAACTCTGAAAGTGATGATGATGATAAAGTAGCAAAGATATTTAAAACAAAGAATGACCTAACAGAGAATACTAGAACCCCAGAACTAAAAATAACAATGAATAGAATAAAAAAAAACGGAAAAATATAAATATAGAACTAAACAAAAACACGGTGGAAAAAATTAAAGATAGTCTTGAAATTTAAAGAACATCTCATTTAATAAGATTTGGATTACTAGAAAAACTCCTTGGAAAAAAAAGCTGGACAATATTGCGCAATTCAGTGTGAAAATAATCTTTTGGACATTTTTGTATTCTTCAGTGGAGTACTCAAATCTAGCAATCTGTATAATATTCAATCTATAAGATAATAAAAGCGGAGTTTTTTATTATTAAAATCCCATGTAAATTTTTTTTATGTTAATTACATCCATGAAAGACTGTAAACCTCTTGTACAATACAGGCGAGCTAGATAATCGGGATTATCTTACTCTAAAGAACCAAATACGGAAGTTTTTTTTTTTTCAAGCTACTTCAGGGCTCCATTAAAGAGGGTCGTGGTTCACACTATACGAAGAAATTTACCTACCACCTATACTCCCCCTGTATTATATTGTCTGTTTCCTTCTCTATTGCTTCTGTACAAATCAGTTTTGTTGGTGACGGCTGCGATTCTAGACATCGTTGTAATTTGATTCAAAAAAGTAAATCATTTCAATATTAGTTTTAAATACCCTTGGGTGAATAAATAACAGCGAGAGAATGAGAGAAACTATTAATTATTGTGTACTGATTTTTGTTACACAAATCTACAGCTTCAACACCTGACCTGCATAGTGAAATACAACAACAGCGATTTGTCTAAAAAGGTGGTAGTAGTACTGCTACGAAGGTCACAAACGAAATTAAAGATGACAACATCTGAAACTGACTCAAATTCTGAGTCACTTACTAACTACAACGGTGAATGACAAAGAAAATAATGCTCGAAACAAAAGAACAAGTAAATACAATTTTCCTAAGCTGGATTAACTCATTCTTGACATTAGTGTGCCAGAACGGGTAAAATTCGATGTTTTTTTTTCCCCCATCTAATTTTTTAAGCCCCAACATTAACATTTAATATAGGAATAACACAGATCACAAATATTATTGTAACTTTTAAAACGTCCCTACTTTTCCGTTTATGTACTAAAAATGTGCTTTGTGATATTATATATATTAATGTGGGAAGTCCAAAAAAAGGTTGCTTCCAATAAAGAGTAGGTAGCCATGGAGTGATGAGATCAAAGAGTGTTCCCTTTGATCTCTGCAAACTTAACACCTCTTCTAGCAGTCATCATAATTACGTGCACAGGAGGTTGATTGCCATGTCTCCCTTGCACATAGATCCAGTTCTTAAGATTGCTGCTCCAAGTAATTCTTTGCATTCCTCGTTCCCACTACCATTTCTTCAAGGAAACATGACATGACAGCCTACTTTTTGTAGGCTGTCATGTCTTAGCAAATGTCCGAAGTATTTGTCCTTTCTTCTTTTGATAGTTTTAAGAATCCTCCTTTTCTCTCCCATCATTTGTATAACTTCGTCATTTGCTATCTTCTGAGTCCATGATACCTTCGTAATTCTTAAAATCCACATCTCAATATGGTTTGATTTTATCTTCTGCTTCCTTTAATACTGTCCATGTCTCAATAGTATTGACCACATATAGCATTTTGTCAACCTTATCCTCATTTTTATGCTCAAATCTCTAGATGTCAGGACATTTTTCATTGTGCTGAATTTCTCCCTAGCTATTTCAATTCTTTTTATCTTGTCCTTCTTCCATCTTCTGTTACTACCATCTTGATTTGTAAAATTGAGTCACAAAGGGAACATGTTCGTTTTAGAACAAAACAGTAGCTAAAGGAATAGTTTCTGTTACTAAGGTGTCGAGATACGTAAATATGTCTACTTGCTGAATAAGTTATGTCATCTATTTTGATATCAATTTTAGGTGTTGTCTTTACCTAGTTATTGCAATGGTCTTGGTTTTCTTGGGATTTAAGAGTAAACCATATTCCTCACTCATAACTCTTACTTTGATGATTAGATCTTCTAGATCTTTTTTATTTTCTGTCAATAGAACTGTATCGTCAGCATATCTTAAGATTGTTTATATTCCTTTCTCCTATTGATACTTCTTTTAGGTTTACAACTTCCTTGTATATTCCTTCAGTATATAAATAAAGAGTACTGGAGATAGTATAGATCGTTGTCGTACCTCTTTGAATTATAAATTCTTCAGATATCTCATTGTCAACTCTTATTGCTGCTGTTTGCTCCCAGTATATACACTTGTTAACAGCCATCTTTTCCATCCATTCCGATTTTACTGAGGGACTTGATTAGTTTCATATGGTTGATTGAATCAAAAGCTTTGCTATAATCTACAAAACATATACAAGTGTCTATTGTTTTTCTAGATATCTTTCTAGTATTGTTCTTAGAGTGAAAATACTATCTCTTGTTCCATGTTTTTCTTTGAATCCAAACTGCACCTATTTCCCAGTTGAAATTTCTTTTGTTTCTTTGCAGAATAATTTTTATCAACATTTCAGCAACAATGCTAATTGTTCTATACTCTAAGCATTCTGTAGCATTGCTTATTTTGGAATAGGTATGAAGATAGAGTGTCTCGGGTCTTTTGGGAGATATCATGTATTGTAAATTTGGTTGCATACCATTGTCAGAGCATCCATTGGGAGCTTCTAACATTTAAGCTGTGATTTCATCGCTCACTGCTGTTTTCTTGTTCTCTGATCCCTTTACTGCATTATATACTTTACCAGCAAGAATATCAGGCCCATCTGGTTGTTTGTGTTAGGTTTTTATTCTCTATATTCATAGTATAATTGCTCTGTGTATTCTTGCCATCTTCCTAATATTTCTTCCTTATTGATGATAGGTTTACTATTTTGCATTTTTAAGATAATACTCTCCATGCTTTTCCTTTTCTTATATGTTAGTTCATTTATCTTGTTGTATGTCTCTTTCTTTGTGTACATTAGCCAGTTCTTCTCTCTCTCTCTCTCTCTCTCTCTCTCTCTCTCTGCATTTATCTGTATACCAGGCTTCCTTCGCTTTCTTGCATTATTTTTTATGAGTTTCTTCACTTTGTTATAATCTGGCTTGTTCCTCAGTGTTCTCCTCCCTTCTCCTTTCTTCCATCATACTGATTATTTCCTTACTCATGTACGGTTTCCTTTCAGTTCTGTTTATCTTAAGTAATATATTCTTTGGTGTTCTAAACGCATTCCCATTCTGTTGAGCTATTTCCTTTGTTACATTTATATTACCAAGTATATTATTCAGGCTTTTATTGAATTCAGATGAAATTTATCCTTTATACTGGCTTCTTAAGAACACAGGTGTCGTATTTTGGAACTTGTCTTGCTCTTTTTTTTATTATTTTAATATTGCTGTTACCACTACTGGATTATGATCCGAGTTTATGTCTGCTTCTGGATATGTCTTTGCTTGTTTAATGCAATTTTTAAATCTATCCTTTATCATGATGTAGTCCGATTTGGTTTCTTGTAAGGTCTCCTGGATTCTTCCAGGTGTACATTCTTCTTAGATGTTGTTTAAACATTGTGTTAGTTATCGCAAGGCAATTTTCTTCCCAAAACTGGATAGCTGTGTCTCCTCTGTCATTTTTGTGACCCAGTCCATAAGGTCCCATGCAACTTGAAGTTTTTTCTGGTCCAACTTTGGCATTCATATCTCTCATTATTAGTAATGCGTCATCTGATTTTGTTGTAGAAACTGCCTCTTGAACTTACTCGTAAAATTCATTAATTTCACTTGCTTGTTCACTTGTTCTGTAGTGTCTATTGTGTAAATGTGGGCATATACCTGATTATAATTATATTAAAAGTTTGGTTGCATTTTTCACCATTACTATTCTATCATTAATGGGCCAATAACCCAGTATGCAGTCGAAGTGTTGTTCCTCATCACTACTGCTACACCATTTGTATGTGATTATCCCCCTTAATGTACAATGGTATATGTTTTTTTCTTTGAATTTTTCCAGCTTCTTTCCATCTTACTTCACTAAGTCACATAATGTCTGTTCTCATATTTTCCATTTTTTTGGAGAAGGATGTCAAGTTCTCTAGACTGGTACAATGTTTGACATTCCATGTTGCTATTCTTAAAATTTTACTTCGACATTATAGAACGGCCTCATTGGTTGATATCCTCCCATTTGGGTTTGGGATAGCAAACATCATTTATTGCACTAGCAATACCCTGCTTTGAGGCATTTTCAAACTCTTCTTCCCTGTTTTTATCTTAGGATGTAATGGTTGCAGAGGTCAAAATTATTACTCCACTGCTTTTCAAGTTCTTGGTGTGATTCATGGTTGACTATGGGTAGAAGGAGAATGTGGTAAGGACCCTATCTATTACACATTATTGTATATAGGCCGCTCCTAACATGGAGTACAGTCACCTTTCGCAACCGCATCTACATGCTGAACAGAAGTAGCTTAGGATACCCCACCCCCTTCTAGCAGTGCCTTAACCATAAAATCTAACATGATTGAGTGTTCTTATAGCGAATCTCATGTTGCACCGGCTGTCGCCCAAAAAAATCAGAGCAACGTTCATGGTTTAGGCAGAAGGTTCTGCTCGACAAGTCTCCAATATATGTGAGTATTACTGTGAATGGGGGATTCAGAAGGTTAGAGAATAACCTCAGATGCTAACTTCACACAGGCACATGTAACGTTTACTTCTTCAAGCAGCTTCGAATGCGTTCTCTAGACAGTCTGTAAAGAGATGGATAGGTATATAAATGACATCCTGTTAATTATAGACCACGTGGAATGGAAATGTTATCAGAAGGCCTGATGATGACCTAGCTGTTTCCTCGGGGGAAAATTCAAAGCACCAAGGGAAGCTGTGGCATATAAAAGCCTAAGCAAGATCTCCCCCTTTTTTTTTTTTATAAGTCCATAAATAACAGGTCACTTATTAGATTTTAGACTCATCCTACAAATGTCAATAGCGGTAGTTTATGCACCTTACACAGATATCTACTGATGTGGGTGATGAAGAGAGTGAGGAGTTCATGAAAAACCTGCAGATCATTGTGGACTGTATGCCAAAGAGAAATGTTCTCTTCCTTCTAGAATACTTTAATGCAAACGTAGGAGAGAATGTGATAGTCTGGCTCGAGTTGGCGTGTTTAGTTGGAGGAACATAAAAACTGTAGCGGAAATCTGCTGTAATTTCTTAATATCAACGGATTAGTTATTACTAATATTTGTTTCCCGAAGTATCCATGACTTTCCTATACTTGTACATTACCCATTAATAGGTCAAGATGCCGACACTGCAAGTTGAAGACAAGCATCTTTGATGTGCACGCATATCCTGGGACAGAGTGGTGACAGGTCATCAACTAGTGAGAGTCAGAGTAATACAGAGTCCGAAACCCTCCAAGGCAGTCCCATCCTAGGAGACGACAGGATATCAGAGTAATCTCCAAATGATTCACAGAATAAACATCCAAAACAGTTGGATGCTCTCTTGAAGCCTGATGAGACCTCACCTAAAATTCTCTGGGAGACAATCAACGACATAATACAAGATCAATTAAAAGAACAAGAGATCTCCATGAATCTCATGGAGGTCTCTTGATTGTCTCATAATGATATCTGATCAAGAGAAGAAGATGAAGAAGAAATGACACAGAGAATGAAGAACATAAGAACATTGCCGGCCTGGTTGGCCGACTGGTTAGCGTATCCGCTCTCCAGCCAAAAGGCTGCGGGTTCAAATCCTGCAGTGGGCATGGATGTCTGTGAAAATACTAGTTGCAGTTCGTGGATTTGAATAGTTGAGACGGAGAGTTGTAGAGTAGGTGCCCCCCCCCGCCTCGATGAGTCATTGGACTCCCTGGAGGTGTCACATAATAATAATAATACACAGAGAAGTCAGAAAACACATCAGAAGGGCAAAGGATAAAGAGATGGAGACAAATATTATGCTAAGGAATGCAAAGAGATAGAGCAGAAGACGAGTAGGCACGAATATAAAAGGTTGTCTGGATTAATTCGTGAGCTTAAGCCCATAACTGAATGTTATAAGGACTGGAACAGGGAAATGCACGGAAGAGTAAATCAAAATCAGATGAAAGGTGTATTGTGAAAAAACTGTACAACAGAGAGAGCGGATGAGGAAAATTTGGAACAGATCCCTCTCCAGGGATAACAGTATTCATGGAGGAATACCAAGCAGAGAATGGAAGAATAAGTGTTTCATAGATGAGTTGTAATGATAGGATAGGAAGAAGTCATATTCATACCGCTGCACAATCTATCTATTAGTTTAATCTCTCATGCAAGCAATTCTAATCAAGACTCATGATTATTCTAAATAGTATTGAGCACAAAGTCGAGGCCGAGATACTTAAGAAATGGGCATGTTTCAAGAAAGACAAGGATACAAACATTGTATCGGGATTTAGATTATGAGAAGAGAATTGCGAGTACGTGGATTACAGACTACAGTTAACATGATATGGTAGAGGTCCATAAACTTTTGAATGGGTGTCATTGGATGTCGTCTGATGACATTTTTCGTTTCGATGGATAAAAAACAAAACAAGATGGACAAAGACTGGTAAAAAAAATATATAACGTTATAACTATTGGAATGAAATATGATTAGAAACAAGATTAAAAAGAAAAGTGGCCATCTAACAAGAGGAACATATGCCCCGGTAGAACGTGAAAAAAAAAAAAAAGTAAAGAATTTAATAAGTTGGTACCAATAAATGGGATAAAATAAACCCAAATTATTTTATATTATGAGTAAGCGACTTAAATACAAGAATAGGTAATGAATTAATACAATCTGTAATAGCAAATTATGGCGAAAATTACCTTAACTGAAGAAAAATAACACTTTTTATCTCGCAACAACATAAATATTTTAGACAAAGATGCTGACAGAATTATCTGGACAACTAAAGTTCAAGAATCGGTAATTGACTACCTAACAGCTAATGATCAACCAGCAAATTTAATGAATCATGGAAAGGTTTTCAGGAGTGACAATACTTCAGATCAGCATGGACATCAGACATAACAAAATCTTTATTCTAGTAAAAATTATAAACGAAAAAAAAAAATATATATATGTATATATAAATTTTTAAAAAAAAATCATCTAACGCCTTTTTATTCCCGTATACGGGGAGTAGGCGAGGCCATTTAGCCCTATCTAACTTTTGGAGACTGAGTGGGCAGTTCAATCTCCACTGGTACCCATCAGAAATAGATGGCCCAAGGCTATCACTAATTAAGCGGTACACAGTGAAGAGAGACGGCTCAAATGTGCCGCCATCTCGTGGTCCCTAGCCCTAACACAATATATTTAATGTCTGAATTAATGTGGGTTCTACGGTCGATTTTCTTGAGTTTACGGGACGAAAAACCCGAGTTTCCGGGAGGAAAAACCTGCTTGCCCGTGCCAGAGATCGACTAACTCGGGAACCGATCGAAAAAAGGCTTAGAAAAATTTCCTCTAGTCATGACTAGACTCGAAACCAAGTCTTTCTTCGTGTATATATACTGTATATATATATCACGAAAGGAGGATAATAACCTATACTCACTCTTAAAATACTAACTAGGAAAAGAAATTTAATTAACAAAAAAGCAACTTGCATCTATAGATTATAAAACGCTTTAGCAAGGTGCTAACCTTCTAGTATAATATAAAACTACTTAGCTAAAAATTTATTAAAATCACTCTACAGACTGCATGAGAAAATAGTATTATTATTATTATTCCCAATATTATTGGGAACATAGAAAGAAGTCAACGGACACCCCGTGGGCAAGGTGTATCGTACCATGTAACGAGTCGCATGCTTGTAGCCGGCATAAATGGAAGGAATATGATGCTCCCAACTCAGTGCAAATGTGTCGGGTGAAATGGCTGTGAGAAGGGAGCTGGCAGAGTTTGAAGGAGACGTTGTAATAGGATGCCATGTTGGTTGCAGGCCTATCCATGCAAATCACTGACATATTGGGGCATCCCGGGTCAACAATCTGTGACACCATACTGAGATGGAAGCGCAAGGAGTTCACTGCAAGTAATACCCGCAGTGGACGACCCACCACACTAATTAAATGTGACCAAAGGGTGCTACGAAGGATAATATGTAAAAACCGCCATTTGTCGGCCGACTGCTGAATGCGGAATTCCGGGTATCGACTTGAACAGGAATCTGCACAAAAACATTCAGAACTGAGGTTCACACACAACATGGGTTTTTATGGTAGGACAGCAATATGCAAGCCCCACATTACTCGAACTAGCATGCAGCGTCGTCTTCACTGGTGCAAAGAGTGTGTAGTGAGAGATGGAACTTGGAAAGATGTTATGGAGCGACGAATCTCGCTTCAACCTCTATGGAGTAGATGGATGGGTGTGGCGAATTCCCCGTGAACGTCTCTTGCCAGAGTGTGTAACTATTAATTCAGATGTTGCGGTGTGATGGTATGGTCCTGTTTTAGCTCGGATCTCTGTTTTAGTACCACTAACACTAAACTCCGAGAAGTATCTGGACATTCTGAACAATGCAATGCTTCCTATTTTGTGACGTTTCCATGGAACTGACCAATGTCTCTTTCAGCAAGACATGCACTGTGTCATAAGGCTGCTGCTGTAACTGCAGTTTCTGGACATGAAAGTCACCACACCTGATGACTAGCCTCCACAGAGTCCTGATCTTAACCCTACTGAAAATCTGTGAGATAAACTGGAGCGTTGGGCGAGATCAAGGGAAATTCGTCCCACAAGAGTCCAGAATCTTATTACATGCCTACAGGAAGAATGGTCCAAAATTTCCATTGAATGCTTGTGGAAAGTATGCTCCGTAGGATGGCTGAGGTCATCACAGAGAAAGGAAGTCCTACATCTTAAGGTGGGCGCCATGGCTGGTTGTTCCTCACACTATGGTGTCCATTGACTTTTTTCCAAGCAGCGTATGTGCATGCATGCATATATATATATATATATATATTAGCAAATTTACATCAGATATTTTCGAACTACATTAGAATTAATTAAATTCATTTCCGTTATATATAAAAAAAAAAGAAAACTTATATATGTGGTATATACACACAAGTGTGACATCATGTTCTTTAGGAAGGAGACGACGATGTTCAATGAAATTATGGGCACCATAGGTACTGAATGAGGTATATGTAAAATGTCACGTTATGAATTTGGAAACAGTTTACCCACGTTGAAAGGAGGTAAAAAGCAAAACACGAACAGTTTGAAATTTTTTGAACTTTTCTGTTTATAAGTAGCACAGCAAATTACCACGTTTTAAAGGTATAAAAAAAACTACCGAATACAGTAGACTGATTTCTCTTTTGATTCTAAATAAGATAGTGTGACCATTGTTATCTGTAATTATCAAAGTTTCAAAAATACAAATAAACGTTTCTGGAAAATTTTAAGGCAAAGTTATGCTATTTAAAAAGTAAATGTAAAATTACAAGACGTGAAGAATCCAAAAACGCAACAGAAGGGGAAAAGGTCGACATCACTTAATGGGCATCCTTCGCAATGTTTATAATAAAATTTCTGACAAACAACATAAATTGAAAAGGTAATGATGTATCCTAAAGCTACCAGTAATAGGAAAATAATTACAAGCAGGGATAACTACAGATACACATTATTACCTTTCTTATCTATTCAGAGCCTACTAGAATTTTATTTATCATGCATATATACCAAACCAGGAAAAAACAGTCGTAACGGAAAAGTTTTTTATTTTTTCTTTTTCCACAGCAAACATGTTTTAGGTGTTATCTAGTTTAGCCGAAGAGAAAAGCATTTCCTAGACTAGTGTCGAATCAGCGCTAAGATGACTGTGTAACCGGATATTGATACATGTGGGCGGAGTAATATCTCTGAGTCAAGTGAGACAGGGAGTGCTATTTCCTCAGTTAGCACAATGTTAACATTATTGAGCTTAACGTAACTTAGGTTCATCTTAAATTCTCTGAAGTTACAAGAACACACAGCTAGGCATTGGTTCATACCAAAGAATATCCGATTTATCCAAACACTTTAAAAAGA